>NW_017971483.1:0-241964 GCF_001883845.1 Diplodia corticola
CTTTTTTTTTTTTGGAACGTAAGGACGTGTGCAAAATGCACTCATTGCTCAAACGGGCCCGCGTAAAGGACATCGCCAGGCTCTCCGTTCATCTCCTCCCAAACAGAGCGAGCATCCAGCTCTGCTCCTCTCTTGGAGACTTCGCCAGCAAGCAGCGCCTTGGCATCTTCACGTTCCAAGTTGACTGCCAAAGCAAAACACCGTCAGCTCTGATCAGATCCCACACGACGGGAGTTCAAGGGGAGAAAAAACTTACCGTGCAAGCTAACGGCGGCGCGCTTGCCGGTGTACAGGGCATGCGGCACGTTGGTCGAGTTGTCCGAGTTCGCGTCTCCCACGGCCCACACGCCGGGCACGTTGGTCAGCAGGCTGGCCGACTGGTTGGCAAACAGCCTCCCAGCGATCAGGTCGACGCCCAACCGCTCGCCCACGTCGGAGCGCTGCTCCTTGGCGAAGCTGGCGAACAGCGCGGCGCGCTCGACGGGCTCGCCCTCGCCGAAGTGCACGCGGAACGCGTCGTACTCGGCCGCGGTGGGCAGGCTGGGGTCGGACACGGCGTCGTTGGCGACGCCGCCGTCCTTGAGGCGCTCGACGGCGGTGATGGTGCGGTTCTCGACGCGCACGCCGAGCAGGCGCAGGTACTCCTCCCAATCACTGCCACTCTCGGCCGTGGCGGTCTCGGCACGCCCGGCGGCCGTGTCGCTGCCGTTGACGAAGGCGACGACGTCCGTGTTGAGGGTGCGCATCTCGCGCACCATGGCGGGCACCTCGCTCAGCGGGGCGAGGATGCCGAGCGGCTGGTCGGCGTGCTCGTGGCCGTCGCACCACGGGCACCAGAAGAGGCCGCGGCCCCAGGACTCGGCCACGCCCGGCGTGCCGGGGAGGAGGTCGCGCAGGCCGGTGGCGAGGACGATGCGGCGGGCGAGGTGGGTGGTGGTGGTGGAGGAGGTGTCGTTGGAGAGGGGGCGCGAGGTGACGGTGAACAAGGGGGAGGAGGACGAGTTGGACGAGGACACGATGGACTCGACGGTGCCGTTGGTGAAGGTCACGGTCTCGTAGTGCGAGATCTGCTCGCGGGCGGCCCAGCGGAAGTAGGCCGGGGTGACGCCTGGGGGAATGGTTTGCTTAGCGCATTGAGGGGGCTAATTGGGTCGTCGAAGTATCATCTGAGTGCTTACCGTCGAAGCCCAGGACGTCGTGCATGTGCCTGGTGTCCGCATTGCGGTACTCGGCCGAGTCGATGAGCAGGACGTTTCTGCGGACGCGGGCGAGGCCGCTCAAGGCGCCCAGACCGGAGGGTCCGCCGCCGATGATGATGGCATCGTAGGTTGGCTCCTGGGCCTGGCGGGGGAGGGCTGCTGCCGAAGAGAGGGCGGCCAGGGCGAGGTGAAGAAGAGAGCGTGGAGGAACCATATTGGCGGACAACGAATGACTGCGGGCACTATACAGCGGCTGTCTCGATCATGAGCGAGGGCCCGTCGCCGGCTTTAATATCAGTGAGATGCAGCTCAATGGCAATGACAGCGGGCACAGCACGACTGAAACATGATGCATGGCACCATGCAGGCGCAACTGGCGAATTCGTTGATCTCACGTCGCCCAGTCTGTCGTGCTTTGCGGGAGCGAGTCGCAGCCATGTTGTGTAGGCCATGCTCGGGCCCCAGCACCGACGGGTACGGGCTGACTACCGCTGCCAAGGCCTCGTATCGGGCAGAGCCATGTAGTACGCCTTGCAAGTCGTGCTTGTGTACTTTCCCACCTGCTTGATTTAGCGAAATAAAGCCCCGGAGCCTGGCCTTTTATTCGTTCGAACGTGGCCATTGTATGCACGTACGCCCGACCATCGGACCCAAACTTTGGCTTGACTTGACTTCAACGCAGTCATGCCACCATAATCTTGATTTGAAAATTTCGCTCTGCGCACCTCCCCGCTCTCAATGTCCGCTGCACACTCTCTGCCTGGGGTGCATCGCTGTGCTCAAGCTATGTACATACCTAGAAGCCTGGCCTGTACGTGATGACAAGTCAGTGAGTCCAATGGACATGCACTCGCTTCACCAAAGCACCGCTCACACTGCATCGGCAACGGGATTGAAGAGACATTATGCATTACTATTTTTTATAGGTTTCATTACTCGCCGGATCCCCATTAGCTCCAATACCAATCGTGTTTTTTGGTTTTTATATTAGGTGTTTCGTAAAACAAAGAGAAGGCTCCTCGCTCGCATGCTCTAGGAGCTGGAGTCGGCACCGCTGGGGCAGCTGAGCGCGGTGCAGGAATCGCTGCTGCTGCTGCGACGCCTGGAGGAGGGGCCGCCGCGCATCTTCATGCCAGCAGCGTTCTCGAGAGCGCGCTTGGTGGCCTGGACGGCGTTGGGGCAGTAGGTCGAGGCGTCGATGCAGATGTTCTGGCCGCAGCAGCTCTGGGCCAGGCACAGCTTGCCGTCACCGCACTCGGCGTTGGTGGAGCAGGTGGTGGTGCCGCACAGGCCGTTGCGCACGCAGACCGAGTTGCCCTCCGGGTCGTAGCCGCAGAGGGCCTGGTCGTCGAAGCCGTTGGGGTCGTAGTAGGTCACGTAGGTGCCGCAGACGTTGGGGTTGGAGCAGCCGGTGCCGGCCTCGGCGACGACGCCGCCGTTGTCCTGGGTGGTCAGGGTGTAGGTGTAGGACTCGCCGATGGTGACGTGCACGTCGCCCTGGTACTGGCCCACGTTGGTGGCCTCGGCGGCCGGGTCCGAGATGTCCTTGGTGAAGTAGGAGCAGACGGTGCCGACGGGGTTGTTGTCGCGGTACAGGATGTAGGCGTTGAAGATGTTGCACGCGTTGTACGTGCCGTCCGAGTTGGGGTGCGCCTTGTTGTAGGCAGTGTTGGCCTGGCAGCCGGCGGCACACGCGGCCGGGCTGAAGGGCCCGTCGTTGTACAGCTCGTACAGGTAGTAGTTGCTGTCCTCGATAGCACCGCCCAGAGGACCAACAGGAGCGTTGAAGTTGTCCAGAGTCGGGGCGGTGTAGGGCTTGTTGTAGCCGTTGGACGCGGCAACGACGACCTGGAAGTCGCCCTGGTACTGGCCCGTGTTGGTGGCCGTCTCGGCGGCGACGGGGTAGCCGTAGAGGGTGCACTTGACGTTGGCCGTGGCGTCGGGGTTGGTGCAGACGTCGTAGTCAGGGCGGATCGAGGGGTCGCGCTCGATGTAGATGTTGAAGGCCTGGCACGAGGAGTCGGCGTCGCAGTAGGCGGCGCAGTCGCTCGGGCTGTACGAGTCGAGCGTGTAGACGCCGCGGTAGCCAACCTGCTGGACGGCGCCGTCCTGGTTGCTGAAGGCCTGCGTGTAGCCGCTCGGGGCGGTGGCGCCCGTGGCCAGGTCCGAGTAGGTCGAGAACGAGGTGAAGGCGTCGGCCGTGTTGGGCGACGGCAGATCCAGGGTGCCCGTGGGCAGAGGGCAGCAATCCCAGCCGTTCTCGGCGCACTTGGCCTCGGCCGCCGTGAGGTCGCGCTTGGCAACCGTCGAGTCGGTGGCAGCCGCCGTGGCAGTCGCGGTGGCAGTCGCGCTAGCCGTGTCGTCGTCGGTGACGGTGGCCTGCACAACAGCAGCAACCGTGGTGGGGTTGAAGGCCGGCGCAGTCGAGCTGTACGCATCCGGCTCCGGGCCCAGCGTGGCGGGCGTGGGCGCGGCGAAGAGTGCGTTGAGCATGTCCGGGTCCAGGTCGGGAGCGGCGGCAGGGAGAGCCACCGCGCCGGCCAGGCCAGCAGCGCCAACAAGCTGAACGAACTTCATCGTGACTGAGAGGGCGGATGATGAGATGCTGCTGGAGAAGGCAGGAGAATGCAGGAGATGGGAGGAGATGGGAGGAGAATGTGCTGGTGGTGATGAGAAGTGGGCAAGACACCTGGGCCTCTTTATACAGCTAAGCTTTTGGCTGCTGTGCCGTGGCAGCAGCTGGGCTGGCGCCACGAGGAGGTTGAGGGACGCCCAAAACGACGCCCACGGCGGGCCAGATGGCGGGCGCCGAAGTGGCTTGAGCTGGAGGCCACGATGCTTGGCATGGTGGTGAGTGGCGCTTTCCTCAACGGGACTTGCAAAGGCAGATTCCGCCACAGCCAAGTCGGTGAGGGTGCCGTGGCGCTGGTCAAGCTCTTGCTCCAGACCTCGGGCTGCCCCCTACCCTCCCCCCTCTGCGATCCTACCACGTACGCTCATGGCGACCCCGAAGGCCGAGGGCTGCGCACTAGCCACCGAGGCGCACGCCGTCCCTCAGCCAGATGCTTAAGCCCCGACGCTAAACTCGATGCTCGCTTTCGCGCATCATCTGGATGCATCCTTCGCTCAATAGCTATACGGTACCAAAAAGGAAAGCAAGGGGAAACCTTGCATCCTACTCTTTCTGTCGTTCTTCTGCACCGCCCCCAGGCCTAGACTTCCAGAAAGAGAGAGCTGAGCGGAGAGGGTTCGGCTCAGCCCGCAATCTTAACAGCAAACCTTGTCTCGTGGGATTCCTGGATATCGCCGACGCCAGCACGCCCGGCGTCTGCCGCGCGGCAATTCTCCTTGCCTCTGGCCACCGCACCTGGGATACGGATACTCTTTACCAGCTTTCACATTGGCTTGCTGCAGTCGTTGCATGCAGGGCGCTGCGAATGGTCCACGTGGTCGTCGTCCGAATTCGACTGGCCGCCCCTGAGTCCCGCAACTTCGGCTGCCCACGAGGTCAGCTAGGCTAGTTTTGGACTGGTCCAAGGAGATCCGGAGACGGGAGCGGGAGTCGTCGAGCAACTGCCGTATGGCTAGGTATTGCGCTTCAGCTGAACAACAACTCATCCTCAAGGCACTTCCCGCAAGCGTCAAAGCTAGCCCTCGGAACTCCCGAGCATCTGGCTCGTTATATTGGGAGTAGGTATTGGCCCCCAAACCTTCAGCCGCGCAGCTTGCTCTGAAAAACTCGGCACCTGGTGACCCCGTGCATTCTCAGCGTTTACCACGGAGCGTTTGCAGGAAGATGATGAACGGTTACGAATAGTATGGTTTAGATCTTGGGAGCATCGACATTCGCCTGGTTTTAGCATTGTTGCAGGTATGTAACGGCGAGAATTGTATATCACAGCGATCCTACGCAACGAACTCTTGTTTTCCTTTTCTTTTCCCGCTCGGCCACACTTCAACCTATTCGACCGAACTTTGTGTCGTTCAGTTGTTTCCGTCAACAAGACTCGTGGCGTTTCCTCGGTCATCACCGGAAAAAGAGTAAGATAGAGAGGAAGGAGCTATATTTAGTACTGTGGAAGTGTGCGGGGTGGCCATCTCACCACCAAACATGTCCGCCACCACCATGACACAAAAAGAGAACGCTGCGGCCCCCGCAAAAGCAAAAGAGATGCGTCGGCCGGGAATCGAACCCGGGGCTCATCGACGTGCTCAAGAGATATAACCCTTGACATGGCAACGATGAATTTTACCACTAAACCACCAACGCTTTGTTGTAGCTGATGGAAATAGTTTTGCAATTGTGTAATATATGCAAAATTTATGGAGACAAACTCGGAAGCATCGATCGAGAAGTGCTGTGTTCTCAAGGTGCAGAACAACGAGCTCCAAACATTACAAAGGCAATTCCGGATGTGGCTCGTTTGACACTCCCGCCAAGGAATGAGCGTAAGTTCATCCCTGATGTATACGGTGATGGTGAAAGTATTCTACAGAGCTCTGGAGGCCAGACAAAACAAATCACCCGCAAGCAATGGGCGTTTTACGAATTCCAACGTCGGATGCTAGGCAGACATCGTGATCAGTATGTATGCAATTTAACAACTCAAAAGCAAGTGCTGTTGCTTAAAAAGGCACGCAGTCTTTCAGTCACAGACCAGTGAAATCCCTAGAACATCGTGGGGTTTGGTTATGAAGAGATCAATTTTACTAGTAGAAGAGGCCCGAAAAGTTCCTCGTTACAAGGTAAAAATGCGTTTTTTTTTTGTTTTTTTGCTTTTTCAAAGAAAAAAAAGAAGAACGGAAGATGCCAGTTTCGCCAACAAGATACTCACTTCACATCGGCGGCTGTGTTGAGGTCGTCGAATTGAAAGGCTCTTGATAAGGCATCGACGAGACGTCGTGGTAAGTTGTATCTGCGCTTTGTTGAGCGCTGACCTGATGCTGAAAAGGGGCCGAGAATGCGTGGCTGTCGGGTGAAAAATCGAAAGCGAGTGAAAAATCGAAAGCGAGTGAGGCGTTGATGCAGACCAAGCCATTTCGCTTGAGGCACTATATGAAGGCTGGCAAAAATTGGCTTGGGGCAATTGGTCATTGAAACCCCAGAAGTCGAGTGGCATGTTTTCAAATGAACTACCGCTCGGGCCATGAGACAAGTCGTATTGTGCTTGAGACGCAAACATTGAGGTCGCCTGGGCGGTACTCAGCTGCTGATTGTGTAACGATTGTGGCGTTTGTGCATAGGTGACATAGGCCTGTTGATTCATCTGATCCATACCGGGATATTGGAGTGGAGTTCGGTAGTCCAGCTGTTGCTGGAGAGTGGCACTGCCGCGGTCAACCCTCGGGGTGCATTGAGAAGATGCAGGTGTCCCTCTGACCGGAGCACGCATCCGTGAGCGAACAGATGGACCGTATCCAGAATCGTTCTCCGGCTTAAGTGGGTGAGTCGGCAGAGCTACGCGACAGTCGTGTTTCCTCAATCGTCGGCACATTGCTGGCCCCTTCATCCGTAATCGGCGTGGGAGCCTGCACAACTTCAGAGACTACTCCATGCCCTCCGAGAGCGGTAGTCGGTATGCTGGAAGTTTGTGTCGGTTGCTCATGGCCGCCTTGATAATAGACCCCATTGGCTCGAGCTAGAGTTGCTTCCCTTTGCCAGAACGACGCCGAGACTTCCTCTTGGCAGTCTCTTGCTAGATCGACAAGTTGGCTTATCAAAGACTCCCGCAGATGTCCATTATCAAGTTCGACAGTTCTCTCAAGTTTTGCCCTGACAAACCGTGGTAGCTCTTGCCGAACATACGCATCAAGTTGTGCAAGTTCCTCAGAGTATGGCGTGCTCGGTGCGCCTCCTTGCTCATGTTCGCAATCTTCCATTGTCAGTAACTTTGGTTTCTTTTTGGGTCATGAGTTGGGTAGAGGCGAGCCTTACAGGGATTCGGATAAGTTGACTCGGAGTCATGTGGGAATAAGATCCTGTAGGTATCTCTCCATTTTTGCTCCACGGTCATGCTCCTCTTATCTCGCCTCCTGGTCCTGAGCTCCACTTCTTGTTCTTTGTCAAATCCCTCTATTGGGGGTGGGTTTGGTAGTTCTTCACATTGCTCCTCGGCGGTCAGATGGGGTTTTAATTGCTGTTCGGAAGCGAACGCCACGTAACACCGGGGACAATGGATCGACCTCCTGTGGTGTCTGTAAAGATGCTCTCTTCTTTTGTCAATATTTGTTTTATCAGATATAATGAGGCGCTTGAACTTACCTCAAACGATAAATTGTAGAGAATCCCGGAATCACACACGATGTGCTTTTAGGGGTTATTATCTCCCCTCGCATGGCCTGCCTCTTGTAGTAAGGACAACCAAGCCTCCTGTTACTGTCAACTTGGCTTGGGGACTTGGGGTCTCCAGAAGGATCAGGATTCTGCTTTTTGCTTCCATCACCATCCTCTTGCCCGCCTGGAGGGCTAGAATCATTGGCCTTTCGTTTCCCTCGAGACGATGAAGATGTGGAACCGAAAGAGGGCCCATTATTGCGTGTATCGCACTCACGAGCTCCACCGAAATCTTCCCCAGCATCACCGGGATTTGCCTGATAGTCGTATTGGCCCTCCTTGAAAAGCTCCAAGAAATGTTCCATCACTTCATCAACAACCCTTCTCTTGCGTTCCTCCAACAAATCCTGGAGCATGTCGCCATGAGGGCTGCTTGGGGACACAACTGAGCCATCCGGCGAATCCACATAAGACACATCGCTCGAAAGCTCGGACTCACTCGATACAGAATGACAGTCGAAGCTCCCTCCGTCTACTGTATCATGAGTTTCATTGACTTCTCCGTTTCGTCAGTGACTCTGAAGGTACGGTGGAGGATTTGTGATATGAAAAGACCATTGGAACTAACCTTCTCCGGCCATAGGATTATCCTTTGTTACGCAGGGCTCCACCCTTGGGGCTTCGGCGTCGCCATTGGTCAGAAGGTCTTCTGACCCTCTCTCATGCCGGTCGTCTGAGTCCAAGTTGATGGTGGAGCTTTGGGGGGGATGGAGTGTGGTACAGGCCAAGATTTGCGGAGTCGTAGCCCATTGACCACAGCTGTCAAGCCCATGACAGGCATTGTGAGATTGTAGTGACGGCAAAGAATCGTGCGGAGAGGGGGGGATTTTAGTTGTGAAAGCTAGTGTCATCCAGGTCAGAAACGATGCCATGATGAGGATGTACACTTCTCGTACCTGTGGTTGCTGTACTCGATCGTGTGAGAGCAGTGGCGTCTGGAAAGGTGCAGGGGCGGTACCATGCGCTTCGGGCATCCCGCGAGTGGCTTGAGCTGGCGCGCACAGGCATGGTGGAGTTGCTTCACAAAGCGGTCTGGGTAAAATACGTCCTAAAGTAGATTCGTAGACGATGGGTGATTGAAGGGATGTGGGCAGCTGTCGCCTGCCTGGTGCGAGCCGCGACGGGGCTGTTAGCCAAGCGCCATGGTGACTTCCCAAGGCTGGAGACCGGGTCCGGATTCTGATGGGCACTTGCCTTCCCAGTCATGCCTCGCTCTTTCCACGTAATGCCTCGCTCCTTCCGGTGACGTCGTCTGTGCCATGGCGCCTTTCCAACAGCCCATGTGTCCAACCTTTTGCTTTCGCCCCCGCCTTATCCATCCAGCCCGACACTTTGGCTCCCCCTTCAATCAGCCCGGCCGCAATGATGCTCAGCACCGTGCTCACCAGAAACCCCCACTGACCTCGAAGCACGGATACAGGCAGCGCTGCGGGAAGTGCGTCGTCGAGTTCCCACGCACAAACTCATCTCCAACGATCCTGTTCCACCTGTACCGATCGCGCGGGCTCCATCTCCCGGAAAATTTGCTGTAGTCACCCTGAAAGCTGTTCGCGAGAGGCAGATAGTCCTGCTGCGGGATGCTCGGGCAGAAACGCAGCTGCCACATGTACCAAAACAGCGTCCGCTCCTCGTACACGAGCGCAGACACGGTGCCGACGAGCAGGAACGCCCACCACACGTACCGCAGCGCACGGAGCTCGCGACGGTGCAGCGTGCCCAGCCAGACGTGCAGGGCCGGGTACAGCAGGAACGCGGACCCGACGACGGCGAGGACGGGGTCGGCGTCGTGGTCGCGGACCATGGGGGTCAGGGGCATCCGGAGGTGGTCGCTGAGCACCCGCGTCCCGTTTTGCGCCGTGACGTTGCTCTTGTTGTATGTGAGGTTCGTTGCTGTCTGGTACGTCCCCGTCCAGTTGCCTTCGACCTGGACGATTTCGTGCTTGTCCGCGTCGAAGAGGCCGGAGGGCGCCATGCGCTTCCACGCCGAGGCCAGGACGAGAGCGTGCATGGCTGTCGTCGAGCTGTAGGCCATGATGACGCCGACGAGGGCTTCTTGGAACCAGGCGAATCCGGTCTTGAATCGGGCCCGTAGGTGTTCGAGGAACAGTGCCGCCAGGATGAAGGCGTAGTAGATCAGGCGCGGTGTTGCGGCGTATGTGCCCGATACCGGATAGAAACACTCGACCCATTGGGTTGAGAAGTTTTGGTTCTCGCCAGTGAGGCCGTTTCCTCTGATCCAGTCGTAGTCGATGGTGTTGTGGTATGGGACAATGCCGATGAACTGATCGGGCATGAAAGGCAAGACTTCTGACGGGTAAGGCTGGCCATCGCCGTCGAATTCCCGGAACTCCATGATTCAGGGCGCGGAATCTGCAGGGGAACTTGAAAACGTATTCGAGCGCAGCAGACGGGCAGGCACGCGTAATGCTCTGAGGGGGCGTGGGCCAAGTAACACTGGGCTCATTTATGCCAAGTTCAGCCCTGTGCTTAAGGCGGTACAAGCAGATACTGGGACTGGCAAATCGCCGATCCCCATGTAGCAAAATAGACCTCTTACTGGATAAGAACCACAGATAATCATCACTTCTGCCTGGTGGCTGGGCTCTTTCAGCTCTCAATTGCAGATCACCAACTCCGCTGCAGCAACGCACTTGGTTACGTCGTGCTTTACCAAACTCTCATTGCGGCCTTGGATACGTCAGCCATTCACGGCGCGTCGTTCATTGGATCTCAGATAGCGCTTACTCATGCCACGCAGGTGACCTATAGCAGAAGAAAGTAAGGGAGCAACGTGACCCTAGGTGCGTAGCTGGGCACATGCCTCGACTTGCTTACGGCGCACTGCAGTCGCTACTGCACCATGTCCGGAATATTCCTGCTGTTTCGTCTCTTTAGCCTCGACTTAGCAGCGCCCCGCAGCAGTCTTACATGAAGGTAGTACAAACTAGCGCCACATCTGCAAGCTGGTCTTTCATCAGCTACAGCTCCCCGTCGCCCCTGCCCAAGTACTGCTCGTACGGGCTCGGCAGATTCACATCCGGGGCCCTCTGGTCCTTGTACCACGGAATGACATCCGACGTCTCCATCATCCACTGCAGCACCGTCTCGCGCATCTTGGCCCTGACGTGCTGATGATCCGGGCTCGCGGCGAGGTTGTCGACCTCGTACGAGTCGTTGCGGCGGAAGTACAGCTCGTCCGGCTCGTACAGGCGGTACACGTACGTCCACTCCTTGTCGCGCACGGCGACCGACTTGCCCACCAGCGCCGTGTCGTTGTGCTGCAGCGCCGTCTTGATGTCGTAGGGAAAGGGCCCCTGCTCCAGCAACGGCTCCTCGCTCAGCAGGAAGCCGCCCTCGGTGTAGGCGTACGCCTTGTGCGGCAGCACCTCGCCGCGGCCCGCCGCGTGCATGGCGTCGACGAGCGACTTGCCGAAGTGCATGTAGCTCTCGTTGACGCTGGCCAGCTGCAGCATCGTGGGCACCAGGTCGACCATCTCGGCCATCTCGTCGTAGACGTGGCCGCCGTCGGGGAGCCCCGCGCCGCCGACGATGAGCGGCTCGTGCGTGAGCTGCTCGTTGACGGCCGACGGCCACTTCTCGATCAGCCCGTAGTCGCCGAGGAACTCGCCGTGGTCGGTGAAGAACATGGTCACGGTCGAGTTCCAGAGGCCCCGGTCCTTGGTCGCGTTGACGATGCGGCCGAATTGCGAGTCGAGGCGCGAGATCATGCCGTAGTAGGTCGCTTTGACTTCGCGCCACAGCTCCGGCGTCGCGCGGTCGAGGCCGTAGGCCGAGTGGATGGTGTCGATGAAGCGGGGCTGGTAGCCGCTCTGTTGTTTCGGTCAGTCAGCAAGAAAGCAGTGCTATACCTCGAGTCAGAGTCGGTCCTTACCATGGCCTCCCGGTCGACGGGCAGCGGCATCTCGTCGCGGTCGTACATGGAGAAGAACGGCTCCTCGACGGTGAAGGGGCAGTGCGGGAACAGCAGCGGCAGGAAGAGCACCCACGGCTTGTCCTGCGGCGGCCTCTCGAGCCACTGCAGAGCGCCGCGCACCATGGCCTCGTCATAGTCCAGGGCCTGTGTGGCGTTGCGCTCACCCTTGTAGAAGACGCGGTTGAGCACGTCGTCCCTGTCGGGCTGGTAGGGCGGCGATGAGAAGGCGGGCAGCGTCTGGCTGGTCAAGAAGCCGTACTCGTTGACGCTCAGCTCGGTGGCGTTGTCGGCGTAGAAGTCTCCCCGCGGGGCCAGGTAGGCGACGTGGTAGCCGGCCTCCTTCAGCGACCGGAAGACGTTGGGCTCCCACGGCTTGAGCAGGTTCTCCAGCATGCGGTGGCCGCTCACGTGCGGGTACTGGCCGGTGAAGATGCTGCAGCGGGACTGCGAGCACACCGAGGCCTGCGTGTACGTGTTGGTGAAGCGCGTCCCCTCACGCGCGAAGGCGTCGATGTTCGGCGTCTTGATCAGCTGCTTCGTCGTCAGCGAGTCCCCTCTCTCTCTCGGCGCCCTCTCTGGGAATGCCCACGTCGTTGCCGAAGATGCCGACGGCGTCGTAGCGCAGCTGATCGGGCATGAAGAGGATGAAGTTCGGCTTCTCGATGGCTAGTCCATTGGGCTTTGCTGGCTCCGTGTACGGATGGTCAATTGAGTAATCCGGCTCTTCGTTTGGCACTTGGGCGGTTGCCGAGCCGATGAGCAGCGCAGACAGCCATGAGGTGCGCATTTTGACCCAGATCAGGACCTCCAATCAACGTCGACACCGCTTGCGATTGGCCGCGGCGACGACCGCCTTTTAAACTCAACGGCCCTGGCATTTTTGCAATTGCGCCAAGGCCCGAATGCCCCGCCCGTTTCCTTCCAGGGTGTCGTGTCGGGCGTGGAATCTACAAGTGGTGATGGGTGCGGGGTGGTTTTCGTCATAGGCCGGCATGCCCGCCAACTCCCGGCGGTGAACCGATGGCGCCATTCGATCTGCAATGCTGCATACCAACACAAGCCGGAAGGTGCCAGGAACGCATGTAGAGGGCTAAACATGAAATCGAACCAAATACACTGACAGACGGTCGACCTCCACTGCTTAAAGAAAGTAAGGATTCATCATCTCATGGGCAACACTTCTCAGCTACTTCGCCCTAGTACAACAGAACATGCAGGAACGTGCCAAGAGAACATGAGTTCGCTAAAAGTAAAAGGTGGCAGGGAGCAATATTCAGTCGACAAAGACTTGACTGCAAAAGAGACCGATCCATCGGCAGACGTCAGCGCATCATCCCCAGTCTCACCGGGAATCATGCCGTCGTAGTCTCCTTCTCCAGCCCTCCACCCGACCCATCCTCCGGATTCAAGTCCATGTTAGCTGGACCGTTGATGCAGACGCCCTCCTTGCTGAACCGGCTGCCGTGCACTGGGCAATCCCAGCTCTTCTCGGTGCGGTTCCAGCACACGACGCCCTTCGAGAGGGGGCATAGCGCGCTAAAGCGGTGCACTTGGCCCTTGTCGTCCTTGTACACGGCGACGGGCTTCGACCTCTCACTTTTGGTGTTGAGCACGCCGCCCTCGCCGCAGCCGAGTTCCTCCATGTCGTCCACGTCCGACCGCAGGAAGCGCTTGTACTGATCCGGCAGCGCCTTGACGACGTCGGCGACGCGGGAGGGATCGTACAGCGCCGCCCAGGGGTTGGCCTTCCCGTCAATCTCGTCGGCGATGAGGCGGCCGGCGAGCACGCCTTGCGTCAGGCCATTGCTGATGTCGCCGCCGCTGACGATGAAGGTGCGCTTCCGGTGCGGCTTCTTGCCCATGAAGCCCACCTGGCCGACGGGCTCCCAGACCTGCCCGCTCCAGCAGTAGTCGACGGCGCCCGCCCGGCTGAAGCGCTGGCGGAACCACTGCTCCAGCTCTTCGAAGCGGCCCTCCGTCTCCTCCTGGCCCACCTTGTGGTCGCAGCCACCGACGACGGCGTAGTCCTCCATCTCGTCGCAAGGCGTAAGCCGCACGTACTTGTACGCATCCGTCGAGTCGTACAGGAGGCAGTCTTCCAGCAGGCCCTTTGGCACCCGGATAGCGATGCAGTACGTCCGCTTGCACGCCATCTGCCCGACTATGCTCAGCTCCCGCAGCGGCACACCAGTCGCCTCGACGGCATACGCACACTTGATCGCCGGGCCGTCCCGAGTCGAAACCCTCACGCTCCTGTTCCTGATGCCGCCGACCTCCTCGACGCCTTCCTCTCCCTCATCCTGCTCCTCGACCGCCGTCACCCGCGTGCCCGTGTAACACCGAAAGTTCGACTGCCTCCTCAGCCACTCGAACAAGCCAACCACGTACTTCGTCGGATGGAAGGCCGCCTGGCCAGCAAGCACCGCCGCGCCGCGCTGCTCGATACCATGCCCATCCCACCCCTTCACCACCAACCCTTCATCCCACGCCACCTCCAACCCCACCGCCCTCGCCTCCCGCACCCCCTCCACACCCCCCTTCCCTTCCCCCGACACCACCCCATAAGCCATACACCTCCTATACTCACACTCGATCCCCAACGCGCCCGCGACATCCCCCACCCTCCTCACCGCCCACTTCCCGCCCTCCGCCGCCGCCGCCGCCGCCGCCGCCGCTCCTCCGTCCCCTCGTTCCCGCGCACCGCCGTCATTTGACAGCGGCGACGGCGGCAGCGGCAGCAACACCCCGCCACCAGACGCCACGCAGCACCCGGCCGACCTGCCCGTCTCGCCCGCGACGACGTCGCGCGCCTCGAGCAGCACGACGTCGTAGCCGCGGCACACGAGCTCGTACGCCGCCGACGCGCCCGCGATGCCCGCGCCGACGACGACGACGTCGCAACTACATGCCACGTCGCCCGCGTCGTCATTGTCGTCGACGGTGGCGGCGGCGGAAGAAGAAGAAAAAGAAGAAGAAGAAGAAAAAGATGTCGCGAGACGCGGAAAGGTCGGATAGGCCGAGTAGGGCAGCGAGTGCGTCCAGACGGCGTCCGTCTCGCCCGACGTGCGGAGCGCCTTGTTGGCCGGCTGCGACGAGGCGGTGAGGTAGCGGGCGCAGGCGGGGCGGGTGAGGTCCATGTTGGTTGGTTGGTTGGTGGTCGTGGTGGTAAACGGGTCTTTGGTGGAGCAGGTTTTTTTTTTCTGGAGGAAGTGTATGTATGTGATGCGATGTAATTTCAGTTGCTCTGTGTTGTGTGAGAGAGAAAGAGAGAAAGAGATTGCTGCGAGCGAAACAGTTTCCAAGGACAGATATAATATCTTGCTTTCTGGCAGCAGCAGCAGCAGCGGAGCAGGCAGGCCATTGAACCTTGTCCAGGCTCCATGTCCGAAGCCACATGGAACGGCCGTGCGCTCCTTTTTCTTTGTCCCTCTATCACTTCCGCCAATGGCATTCTTCTTCTTCCTCTTTCTTCACGCTCGTCCGTACCAATTCGGGTAAGCGTGATAATGCCCTGCAGCTGCTGCAGATCAATTCGCTGGTCGAATCGTAAGAATTACGTATGTTGTGACTCAATGTGACACAGATGATTGTTTTTCTATTTGCCTGTTTAGCAGACCGGTAACTTTAGGAAGCATGTGCCTACCCGAGTTCCGGATGATCCGCACACTATCCCGCATTATTTACGAGATATTGAGCCTATCATCAGATGTCTCCCATGGCGCTACTATACCTGCTTTTCTGGAAACTCCAAGCGAAGCCTTGTTGAATCATGCAATGTCTCGCCTTCGCTCTTGCCCTCGATCTTGTGCTGCATCGGAGAACACGCGCAAAGAGCGAGACAATCCTCAAACCGAAAATATTCGAGAAGAGCAGCAGTCAAACAAGAAAGACACAGCCCCTTCCTTACTCTTAGTACTCAAAGTCGTCATCAACGCTCGGTCCCTTGTTCTTCGTGACTGCCTCCTGCTTCCTGTACATATCCGCAATCTGCCTCGCACTGGTCGCCTGGTCAGGCTTCTTGTCGTCGCGTTGGTGGATGAACCGTGGGAACCGCAGACTGATGCCCTTGCCCACACCCAGCACGTCCATTGCGGCCATATACCGGGGGCTGAGGGTAAGGTCGGCCGTCTTCACCTCCCAAACAGACTTCGGCTCGAACCACACGTCCGGCTGGTCCTTGTTCCCTTGCGAATGGGAGTAAAACGGCTTGGGGCGGTCGATTACAGTTGCCGAAAGCTCTGCGTGGAGGCTGGCCAGAACTTCTTCCGAGAAGCCGGTGCCGATGTTGCAAACGGTTTCGTATGTGTCATTGGATGAGTTGTAGCACGCAAGCAAGAACGCTCCGTAGACTGAAGTGCGCTTGCCCTTGCCGTAGTAGGCTCCGAGCACGACCAGATCAAGACTGTCACCCACACCGGAGAGATAGTCCTTCTTGACCTTGAGCCAGTTCTGCGAACGCTTCGAGGGCTCGTAGCTACTCTCCTGTCCGTCGAGCATCTTGACCATGAGTCCTTCGCAGGAGGCTTTGACAGACTTCTCGAGGAGATCCTGGATCTCATCGAGCTCACTGGTATCGCCAAATTGGGCGAATGCAAATTCACCCTCGACAGGAGCAAATGACTTGTGAAGGAGATCGCGACGCTCACGGAACGGTTTGTTGACGAGCGCTTCTCCGTTCAGATAGAGGAGGTCGAATGCGTAGACACAGACCTTGACTTTGACGTCTTCGATTTTAACGTCCTTCCTCTTCCGAGTCATCAGCGTCTGAAACGGCAGCACCTTCTTCTCATCGACATCCCATGCGACAGTCTCGCAGTCGAGGACGAAGCTCTTTGTTCCGTCCTTAACCCATGATGGCAGCTTTGCAAGGATGTCCGGATATTTTTTGGAAAGGTCCTCCGAGTTGCGCGAGAAAATGTTCGAGACTCCTTGATCCGTTTTCCCAGCGGTAGGTGCTTCCGTTGCATACTCTTGGGCTGCGTCGTGCGAAACAAAGTGGATTTGAGCGCGTTCGCCATCATACTTGTACTCGCACGTGAAGTGCTTGCCTTCGAACCTGTCCAGGACTTCGGTGATCGATTTGGTCGGCTTGGCCAGCATAGGCTTGAGAGGCACACCTGGTTGAAGCTTGCAGTGCTCTCTCAGGTTGGAAAGGCCGTGTTTGAGCATCGCTGGAATGATAACCTCGTAACTCGGAAGTTCGCTGGATTACTGTTAGAACGAGGCATGCACAGGAGCAACGCACTACTGACCTGTACACCGACTTCACAGTCTTTTCGCCCTTGGCTAGCTGCTCGGTGTTGGGAACATTCTTCCCGCTGGGGTCCAGTTCGTAGGCAACCATAGCGTGCGCCAAGGACACCAGAACGGACTTGTCAGCCAAACCCAACCGCAGTTTGCCCTCGAGCATTCTGACGATAAACTTGGCCTCGCTAGGACCACCCTTGTCCTTGAGGATGTCAACACCTTTGCTGCCCTTTCCTGTCAGGTGTGCGTCAGACGCGGAAAGAATCTTCTTGATGGCAGCAACCTTGCGCCCCTGCGATCCTTGGCCTTCTACTGTCGCGATTTCTATCAGACCTTTGTGGACACCGCGTACGGTCAAAGGCTTCGGCTTGAACATGGTCGGCTGATTAGACCTGCTCTTGGCTGCGACCAGACCTAGATCACCGATCTCAGTCTGATCTGCCTTGATGACAGCCAGACTTCTACCAGTGGTCTCTCCGATGGCCTTCATGATCAGCGACTCTCCAATGCCAAGCTCAATGCCAGCGTAATCGGCCGCCAGCTTGTTGACCATGAGCATCACAGTCGGAAGCAGGTCCTCGGGCGTCAGGCGGAGCACCTGACGGAAAAACTTGGAACAGTACGCTGAGATTTCCAGACGCTTGGTGGTCATCTCAATCTTGGAGAAAGCGGCACAAAGTGCGGCGTATGGCACCGGCTCTCCCGCCTTCCAGTCTGGATATAGCTCTTCGCCATTGTCCTTCAGTGTGGACTGGACTTTTTCCCTGGCCTTGGCGGCCTTCTTCTTAGCAGCAGGCTTTTCTTCCTCGGAAGATACAACTTCTTCATCTTCCTTCTCGGACTCTGCGGCTACAGACTCAGTAGGCGACGCATCATGTTCCGCATCCTTTGTTGTAGCCTTCGGTGGTGAGGCGGCCCGCTTCGTGGACTTGGACTTGGGCTTTTTTGGAGAAGATGGCTCTCCATTGTCGGCCTCTTCGCGCTTCACCTTCGTTGTGGCCTTTGTGACCTTCTGCGGCTTGGATGATGCTTCTGGGGGGGAATCCGACTTTCGCGATTGGCGCGGCTTCTTTGCGTTACGCTTGTTAGGAACAGGTTCATCGTCTTCCTCGTCGCTTTCCTCGCGCGCTCGTTTCTTCGAATCTGCGAATGTCAGTGACCCGAAACCGAAACACCATGTCCGACCCGCTACTCCAAGTGAGACGCGCATGTTGGCGATGATGACGGAAATATCAACGCCGTCGCTATGGCCAAGTGCACGCTGTGCATAGTTGAAGGCCTGATGGTTGGCGAATGGGAGCAGCGCCGCGACGCGATCGCGTGGGTCTCCCATCATGACGGCAGTGTTGTGGAGAGTTGAAGAGTTTGGGATGCGCAACGTCAAAATCATTGGGGTAATAGTGTACTCACGGGCACTGTCCGAGTCACTCGCTGCAGCATCCGCCTCCGACTTGACCTCGTCCTTCATCTCCACATCCTCAACTTTCGACGATGCGACACGTCCGTTCTCTTCATCGACGTTGCCTTCCTCTTTCTTCACGGTATCGCCCTCCTTTTCCTCCTTTTTGGACTTGCGCGATGCGGCGTTTGCTTTGGTAGCGAAGGACAATTTCGTCTGCTTTGGAGGCGGGCCTTCTCCGTTCGGCTTTCCGAAGAACTTGCTACGCCGGAGTCAGCAATTGTCCGAGAATGGAAAGAACGTCAGGGGTGGCGGGATCGCGCACCCCAGGGTCATCTGCGTGGGCTTGACATACCCCAAGGTTGCCTGCTTAGGTGCCATGGTGGTGTACAGAGCGGCTCTCGTGAGCAGCTGCGGAGAATTAGAAGAGTACAAGACAGAAACCGGCCTTATATATGCGGCGAACGACAACAAGGAGGCCAGGCAGCGACGAAGGATCAGAGACGAAGAGGGTGCATTGGCCTTGGGGAAGAACGGCATGGCACGACAGGCGGCAGCGGTGGTGCAGCAGAAAGGCAGCCGCCTCGACTCGCGCTGCGACGCGTCTGCGCGTGCGCCGCTGCCTGTCGTAGCGCGTCATGACGAAATCCACCCGCCCGCCCGCTAGTGGCTCGTGCGGGACTACCGTCCGTCCATCCATGCGACGCATCGACTGAGCTTCCTCATCCGCAACTCCACCTTGTCTGCGCGCTTCTCAAGCACCAATTCCGCAGCCTAAGCTCCACTACACCCACGCTCGCCCACCACGGCCGGCCTGTTCTGGAAGAAGCCCCCCGCCGGCGCAGCGGAGGAGAAGATCGAGCGGCAACCGCCTGCTGCCGACAGCACCATGTCAAAGCCGTACGATCGTCCTGAGCTGACGCCACAGTTCTGCTTCAATCAGACCGCCCTGCGAGGTATGATCAAACCCGACCTACCCCTACCCCCAACGTTTTCAGACGCTCCGTAGAGATCCCTCAGAGACCTCATGGCCATTACTCATCGTTGCCTGCGAATAGATTTCCTTCGCCTATCTCGTGCCACAATAGACGATTCCATCACCCAGAACCTGAACTCGCTCCTGACCCCTGCATCTGTCGGCTTCGATCCCTCTTCGACGAGCACTCGCTCGACGTTACCACCCGGCACGCGCCGTCAAATTCCGGCGACCAGCTGCGATTACTTCAAAGACAGAGTGCTGTTCCCGTCATGGCAGATGCGCTCTGATGTTCTGAGCTACTGTGCGAGTGTGGCCACATCATCGGATCCCGACGACCCCGTGTCTATTCTTCGTGAGGTGGAGGACGCCAAGGTCCGCGAACGTATCGTTGATGAGCGACTGGATCCCTACAGCGCCCGCTATTTCCCGAAAGAGCTGCGGACGGAGATGTTGGCGAACGTAGTTAGGAATGAGCGGATGGTGGAGAACATCATCAGGACTAGAACATGGAGTTTAGTGGGGGAGAGGTGCGGAGGCGAGGCTCGAGGCTTTGAGGACGCCTTGAATGATTGGAGAAAGGGGCAGGAGGGCGGACCGCAATGAGTCGTACGGATGGCACTACTTTTGGACGAACACTCCGCTCAGGTGCAGCCATTTGAAAGGCGTTGGGAATTTGGAGAACGGCATGCTTTGATTGGCACATTTTGATTCAAAGCGTTCAAGCGTCTAAAATATAAAACACGTAGGCGTAAATCATAGTAAACGAAGCTAAAGCATATAGAAACGAAAAACATATATTGAATACGCGGAAAGGCACATAGCAAATCCAAGTAAGTGTTTAGCTGTTCTACGGCGAGATGATGAAATGAGCAATCAACAGGTCACTTGTCCACTTCGCGCTGTTTCTTGAGGCTAGCAGCAACATGCTCTTGGATTCTACAAGCATAGAAACCATCGCGTGGATTTGTGAAGCAAGGACACTGAGCTTCTTCAGGAGTTGGGACCCTACGGGGGCACAGCTGCTTGGCAATACATTTGGCTGTGCTGCTAACAGCTTGCTTCAGCACTGAGCCGGTAGATTTGTTGGATGCTCGTGCTGCAGCGATGGCAACGACACGTGCATATTCATCATCAAGAGCTTGCCTCGCGGCAGCTTCGGCGGCTTCTTCAGAGTGGATTGACTCAGGGGCGTTTATATGTGCCGGTGCCGCATCCTGATTCTCACCAACGACGACAAAGCTGTCGACACGGTCGGTTTCTGGAATACTCGAGAGACGTGTATGAGTTATCGCACGCCTAGCCATTGGTATGGCTGCGGTACTGCAGCCGAAGTCCCTGGAAGTGATGGGGGAGGCCATATACACCGTGCTTCGATTTCTCCGAAATCTGGTATTGGAGGCATGCATATATATATGCCTATATGCGAGGGCAGAACAATGTCTTTGTGGCGCCTGACAGTGTTGATGTATGCCTCGGATGCATTCATTGTTCTTCGAGACGTTAAGAAACAATGGCCTCAACTGCAGAGAACAGTGGCTCTGTGACCCAACAACATCGAAAAATTCGACGTATATATTCTTCAAGTCTCGTTATGCCTTGACCATCATCAGATCATCGAGATGTCATCTCACGGACGCAATCCCGGCAATCCAGGCGATATGCCGAGCGCCTTGGACACTCCCCAAAGCTCGATCATTCTCGAGTTCCCTGAGGAGCCTCTTGGTGCCACCCCGATTGGGTCCAAGTGCAGCTTCTGTACGAAGGATCTGCCTGTTCAGCCTTGCCACAGCTACAAGGCAACCCCGATCCAACTTCCATGCGGCTGTGTTATGCACTATGGCTGCATCTTGCTGTGGTTCGAGACGCAGGCGGCGAATCCGGCCCCGCCTTCATTCAAGATTCGCCTGTCCTGCTTCAACTGTGGGGGGATGATCGACCATCCGGAGCTCGTCTACCGTGAAGGCGAGAACGAGCCCTATGTCTACGCAGTCTGTGATGAGCAGCGTCGTGCCATGGTCCTCACCATCACGCTCGTCCTCCCGCGTTCGATGACGGCGACGTGTGACCCGAAGGACACGACCTTCGGTGACCCTAGCCGCGGCTTCCCGCAATGGCACGACGGCCTCTAGATTGTCCCTTCGTGGGTGTGTTTGTGCAAGCCATTTCCTTGTCATTTGAGTCCGATGCATGCGCAGTTTGAGAAAACGTAGAAAACCAACAAAAACAGAACCCAAAACCAAAGGGCCTAGAATTGGACCTATAGAAACTCCTAAAAAAATACTGAAAAAAAGGCTTTGAATCGAAGCCATAAAACCATACACACATTCATTCATGCATGCAATTCGTGACAAAGAGAAAAGAGGATATCGTAAGAAGAAGGAGAAGAAGAAAAAGAAAAGAAGAAACAGGGAAACCAGCTCCACCAGATACTCGCCCCAATCATACTCAAACAAGAAACAGGGAAACCAGTCCCACCGGGAAACCCGCCGGCGCCAAATCAAACCCAAACAAGAAAACAGCAGGGAAACCAGCTCCACCGGAAACCTCGCGCCCCCATGAACAATAATCAAACCCAAACCGCCCTCACCCTCTCCCTCCCACCAGCTTTCCCCACACCCCCCGCCGGACCCATCTCCATCCCCATCCCCATCTCCATCCCCTGCACATCCCCCACCTCCACAACCTCCCACTCATCACCACCCGCACCACCAGTACCCGCCCTACCACTGACATCCTCCACGCTCTTCTGCGCCGCCGCCGCCACAGCCGCGTGCCCTGCATCACCACCACCCCTCGCGAACCTCCACGCCCCCCTCGCCAACCCCCACATGTCCCTCTGCGCCGCGCGGCCGCTGCTGCTGCCCGGCCGCCTAGCCGCAACCGCATCCTCGACGCCCATGACGACCTCCTCGCCAGACAGCCATTCGGCAGCAGCAGCGCCGCCACGACCATACTGCTGCTGCCGCTTCTCGCTGCCGTCGCTCTTCTCGAGGGACAGCCTCGTGCGCAGGTTCTCGTAGTCTTCGCTCGTGGCGACGGGGTGCGCGACGGCGGGGTCGAGGAGGCGGGTTGAGGTCGAGGTCGGGGTGGAAGGGTGGCCGGCGGCGCCGCGCTTGCTAGTGGTGCGGGCGGCGGCGCGGCGGTGGTGGTGCGGGCGGAACGAGGTGAGGCGGGAGGAGAGGAAGGAGGCGGGGGAGGAGGGGAGGAAGGAGGAGGCGGAGGGGAGGAAGGGGGTGAGGTGGTGCATTGGGGGGGTGTTGGTTGGTTGGTTGGTTGGTTGGTTGGTTGGTTTTTTGTTTTTGTGTGTGAGAGAGAGGAAGTGGTTGTGTGTGTGGTGTTTTGGTTGCGGAAGTCGCTGGCGGTAGTGACGATTTCCGGCGACGGTGAGGTGTTGTAGAAGTGCGCAGCTCGCTTGTTTGGTATAGAGGGTCGAGAGGAGAGGCAGGATGTTGGTTGAGAGAGAAAGTAGTTGTGCGATAATGCGCGCTGCGGAACTCGCCGGCAAGTGCTCGCGCTGGGTATAACAAGTGGAAGAAGCAGAGGAAAGCAGGTGGTGTTGGAAAGCTCGGTTGTGGGTTTGGATGGGTAGTTGGAGCTTCTCAGTGAGGCGCAGCGTGCGCTTCTCTTATTGTAACAATTTTCTCTCTGCTTCACGTTTTGCGGACTTCGCTTGTTGCGAAATCCCGAAGGGTGACAGCGTGGCGGGCGGGCGGGCGGTCGACTACGTGGCATTGAAGTCAAACCGCGACTGATCGTCAGTGACGGACTTACTTACTCAACGGCGGTGTCGCGTTTGCGTGTTGTGTTGGTCATGGGAACATCACTACGTAGTCAGAGATCTTGAAACAAAGCCCACTTATTTTTTCTTGTTGGCTTCTCAGAAAGCACAACGCATTGCCGCTGATCCGGCCGAAGCCGTCTATCGCGGCAGTGGATGAGGCAGAAGACAGAGAACCTCACACCTGCTCAACGCACAGAGCAGTGCAACCAAGGAAAGAGAAAGAACATTGCGTGACGGGCCCGCCAAGATCCGTTTAGTTGTCAGCCGTCCGGTTGCCGGAATCTGGACCGCCATCGCAGAACGGTGGTCACAGCGCTCCTGGCAGATAAGAAATGGCCACGAGTCCGGGGTCGCAGGTGAGAAAGCACGGGTATCTGCAGTCTAGCCAGTATTGGGTCAAGCTTGATGAATACTTGTTTAGGTCACTCAAGAGAAGATGGAAATGAAAGTGACGGAGTGGGACATCATTCTCTAGAAAGCAGTTGCCACTATGAATGAAAGTTTTTTATAAAAAGCCAAAGCAATGAATCCGTGTGGAAAAGTATCCTGAACAGCTGCCTCTCTGTTAAGAGCCTCAATGAATCAAAATGGTCCATGCGTATCATCTCGAATAAAGCAACTGGTGTCGGAAAAAAGGTTTCGTTGCCGTTTTCGTTGTTCTGGAACAATTAGTGTAATTGAGCCACACCATTGTGCCGCTCAGGACGAACCCATAGTAAGCTCCGTAGAAGTTGTAGGCGCCCGAAAAACGCCAGGATCGGCCAAGTTTTTGCATCGAGCGTAGTCAAGCTTCGTGGTCAGCACGTCGTCGACTCAGACAAGGACGCCTCCATCCTCGTCGTCATCAACTTCATCCTCGTCGTCATCAACTTCATCCTCGTCATCATCAACTTCATCCTCATCCCAAACAACGCCCTCATCACCCTCACCACCACCACACCTCTCGGCAGCAGCAGCGGCAGCGGAAGCAGCAGCAGCAGCAGCGAACTCAGCCTCATATTCACCTTGATGAATCAGGCAGAACCTCCATCCAACACCAGGATAGCCCCAGCACGGACACTTGAGCTCCTCGGGAGTGCCCACCGGCTTCTTCAGCCACCTGCTTCCCTCAATGCGCTTGGCCAGCGGCTCCGCACACGTCTTCAGGCCCTTGATTCCCTCCTGCACCGCGTGCACGCCGAAGCCTCTGATGGACTGGTCCGTCACGCGCCTGCGGTACGCGTCGTCGTACGCGGCGTCCTGCGCCTCTTGTTCCTCGCGGCGCGCGGCTTCGACCTCGTCGTCGGGGACGATGTCGTATGAGGAGTCTTGCGAGGATTCTCCTTCGCTCTGCTTCTGCTGCTTCTGCTGGGTCACGTTGCGCGCGCTGGCCGTGTGAAGATGGGCGTTGTCGTCGTCATCAGTATCGCCGCGTTTCTGCTTCTCGATGCGAAGGCGTCGGCGGAGTTCCTCAGCGCTGGCGGCGTCGGCAGCGGCCTGCTGCTCGCGGGCCAGACGCTCCATCCTTTCACGCGGCGGCGTAGGGAACAGCTCGGGCGTGCAGGGTGTCGGCGGACGGTTGTGTGCGTAGAAGTCGCAGCCCTCCTCACCCTCCGCAGGGTCGTCAGAGCCATGACCTGAACCTGGTATGTAGATAGCTTCTGTGAGCGAGAGATGGGAAATCAAAGACTGACCGGATGATGTACGAGAAGGCATCTTGGTGAGTACGGTAGTAGTGCGCCGCGCCAGCTATGGGCGAAATTAGAGTTGTAGAGGGATGGTGGATGATAACGGTAAGAAGGTCTGGAGGGACATGAATTTATAGACTCCATGGCCAAGGTGAGGTGCGGTTTCTTGGTGACAAAGTGAGGGAGTTTACCTTAACACGGGCGTTATGTGAACAACTGATGGGTTCCTAGTTTCCAAACAAGTGATTCTGTCTACCACCAAACGGGACTGCACAATCCTTTGAGTGAAAGTTGACGGCCATGGAGTTCTGCTAAGTTGGATGCCTGAGCTCTTAATCCGCATCTCAAGTGAACTGGGTGTTTGAGTCGCACAATGCTGTAGAGATGGTCAGACGCCTTGCTACAAGTCGATTGCGATATCAATGTTGTTTCTGCGTTATCGCCGTGTTCAAAGACAGTGCTCGGTATCGTATAAATGATGCTGGGGCTGCTGAAGAACGTGTTATGGGCTGTTGTTTTGTCGACTTGGTCCGGAGCGCGAGGCTATGGCTATCTTGCCGGCAGTCGCATGCCACTCTCCACGCCTGCCCAACTGTTTTCATGTCATAAGCCATTGCACGAACATCGGCCATGCTCAACGCTCCTTCTCTTCGACCGCGAATCAGCATCTTCGTCCCTCTGAACGTTCGCATTACGTTCAGAGTAACAATGCCTCTTCTCCCCAGCTTGGCGCGAGTGAGATAGCCAGGATACAAACAAACGATTTGCTTCGCACGTGAAGACTTGCCGCTTCGGGCTACTGTGCGGAACAGCAACGGATTTAACCATGCCGAAGGATTCAAGTAGCGACCTCAGCACGGATAGTCGTGAGGCTACCCATCGCATGCTTGGGATTTCACCAAGACAAAGAAGCACGAAATATTGGAAGAAAAGGGAAACAAACAGAAATATCAAGATCATCTCGCCGCAGGGACAGATTGGCGAAGAAAAAGCAACAACCCCAGCAACATGCTCTATCGCGACGACGACACACTGCGCAAAATGCACAAAAAGCGCACCAGCATAAAAAAATAAAAAATAGTCGCAGTTACATGTTTAGTGCAGAGAGGGCCAGAGCAGACTTTGCCGCTTGTACCTTTTTTTCCCACATAGCCGGGATGCACCCGCCTTCGAAAGCACCTACCTTAGTCGCCGGCGTTTTAGCCTTCGTGCGGCGGTGGCTCGCATGATCACCACGCCAGAGGTAATAATGTCCTTCTTCCCCCATCCTTGTCGCGGCGGGCGTCGGCATTGGTGTCGGCGTCCGTCGTCGTCGTCTCCTTGGCCCCCTTCGCGACGACGGTGCAGGTGATGCTCAATTAGCCCCCAGCCCAGCCCAGCCCAGCCCAGCCCAGGGCGCCTTATTTATCAAACCATCTCGATGCACAAACACGCCCTCCCCAGTTTGGATGCTGGTCCCACCGTCCAAGGCCGGAGATTTGAAAAAGGGGCCGATCGGGTCGCTGCATGAGCGGACGGCAAGGTGAAGTCGGCTGGGTCCCAAGAAGGAAGGCCACGGCTCGGGGCATCATCCGCTCGGGAAGAGGTGCAGCGGGATCTTCAAGAACCTCAGCGGAACGCGCTCCGGATTAGCCGAGTGAAAAGGGGAGAGAAAGAGAGAGAGAGAGAGAGAGAGAGAGAGGGAGAGAGAGAGAGAGAGAAAGCAAGAAGCGAGGGCGTGTGCGACGGACGGGTACAGCATCATGGCAGCGTCGCAGGGCGCAGAGAGAGTGCAGTGGCAGCGGACCGTCGCCTCGCGCTCACTCACGGCGGACAGCTACGCGGCATGGAACAGCCGCTTCGTCTTGCCCTGGCGGGCCGCGGCCCCTCACACCATCCTTTCCCGATTTTCTGCTCGGGTAGGTGCGTAGGTGCGCAGGTGCGCAGGTGCGTATGCGTGTGTGTGCACCTCCGCCCTTGGTCGTCCCGACTTCCCCGTCTGCCGCTCTCCCAGTTAGCAGGGCTGCAGCAAAGGGCGGTTATTGGGCGGGGGAGCGAGCAGAGGAGGGTGCGTGGGTGCGTGCCTCGTGCGTGCAATCGGGGAGCACCGGCAGGGCGGGAAAGCACCCCCGACTACCCAGACTCCACCAAGCGCCGGCGGGCGGGCCATGCGCGAAGCAATCCGTACCGTCCGGAAGCCTCGCTGCGCTGCCCCGAAGACGTTCGAAGGTGAACAGGACTGCTCGTCCTACTTTCGTCGTTAGCAGCGGCCTTGCATCTTGGGATTGCACCCTTCCCGGTTCCCCGGCGCCTTCGCGAGCGGTGGCAGCACTGGCAGGAGCTGCCATGGCCGAATGAGGCATATGCGCTCCTTCGCAGCTGGCCGAGGAGACGTCGTCGCCGGCTGGGGCTTTGACCACCGAGAGACTGCTAGACCCGCCGCGCCGCCTGCACGCCTGCACGCCTGCACGCCTGCACGCCTGCACGCCCGCCTCGCCTCTGGTCATGTGCTGCTGCCGTGCCTGTGTCGCAATTGCGTGCGAGAGGCCAGGCCGATGCCTCTCCCGTTGGCTTGCCACCGCGCCGGGCTGCGCTAGACTGCTCGCCGCACGCCGCGATGCGCAGAGCCCGTTCGGGCTGCCTTGTTTTCAGCCGGCGATCGCTGCCCGTTCCTCCAATCATGCCGCCACCAGGCTCCAGCGGCCGGCTCGGGGAAGGACGGGAGGGAACGGGGTCCGGCAGCGCTCCGAAGGGACGGCACAACGGGGTCTGAGGTGAGGGCGGTTTGAAATCCGTGGTCTGTGCTTTATTATGTCCGGGTGGAGGGTGTGGGGAGTGGCGTGTGGATGTGTTCGGTGACGTGAGAGAGGCGCAAGCCCTGGCTAGGGCTGAGAGGGGAGGTGCACCGCAGCGCAGGTACTACCGCGCCGTGCGCCTGACCCAGGACGACCCAGGACGACCCAGGACGACCCAGGACGAGTGACGACCCCAGGACAGGATGAGCCAGCTCGCAGATCGCCCGCTAGATCTGGCCCTTTTGCTCGGGGCGACCCCAGGTAGGGCTGGCCTGCCGACTTTGGTTTTGCTTTTTTTGCCGCCACGCCGCCACCTCTGCTTCTTCTGCCCCGCGCGGCTGGCTGAAAACCCCGTCCCCCGTGGGAACCCACTCGTATCGCGGGAACACGCAATGACGTGCATTAGAGCCCGTGGATGCGACGAATCACCACTTCTGCACGCCAAATGAACATTTCATGCTTATCACGCCCCTGCCTGGCCGAAGAGCCCTGGCTGGTACACGCCTCTGATTTTTCACGCCTTTGATTTTTTGTAGTATGAGCCGACGATGCTGAAACCAACCAGCGCTGGGGCTGTGGTGAGACCTCCGTGCACTCCTGACGAAATCCCGCTTCGTCTCGCCACACCTTAACTGAACAGCAGGTTCAGCACCTTCTCGAGGCCGTTCCTGCAGGAGAAAACAGCCGTTAGCGTGAACAACGAGCACGGAAAACAATCAGAACAGGACGGAACGGAACCTACTTTGGCGGCGTTTCGATGAAGTTCCTGTGGTACTCCTCGATCTCAGCCAGGTCCTGCAGCAAGTCCACGTCCTCTGGCTTGCGCAACTCCGTCTTCTTGAAGAGCTTCCAGAAAACGAACAGGATGGGGAACACGGCGATCATCGTATACCTGCGCCAGTCACGTCAGCGCTCTTCGCAAGCAATGCCGATCAGCCAGCACACCGGCTCGACCACTTACGAGAACAAGAACGACGGCACATCCCACATCCCAGGCAGGAACACGGTGTAGCCGCTGACAAAGGTCATGACGAAGCAGCCGGTGAGGCCATAGTACGCGGCATACGGCTGCAGGATGCCTTTGTACGGCAGCGTGTCGCGACTGATGCCCTGCACCTCGAGCGCACGCTTGAAGCGCAGGAACGTGTAGCACATGACGGAGAAGTTGATGAGCTGGCTGGCCGTCACAAGGCTGACAAACCACGTCAACACAACCGCCGCATTCTCCGACACCTGCAGGAACGACAGCAGCGCAATCAGCAGCACGACGAGCACGCAGTACACCGGCACACCCTTCTTCGTACACTTCGTCAACACGCGCGGCGCCTTGCCCTCGAGTGCGAGCCCGTACAGCGACCGCGATGCGCAGTACACGTAGCTGTTGCCCGCGCTGAACGCCGCCGTCAGTACCATGGCGTTGACGATGTCGGGCAGCACGCGGATCCGCAGCCGGTTCATCGCCACCACATACGGCGACGCGGCCGCCCCGGGCTTGCTGTCCCGAAACGCCGCCGTCAACTCCGCGTCGTCGTATGGCACGTTGATGCCCACGCACAGCGAGCCGAGCACGAAGAAGGCCGTCAGCCGGTAGAAGACGGCGTTGTACGCCCGCGGCATCGCTTTGCGCGGGTTCTCTGCCTCGCCTGCCGCCATGGACACGTAGTCCGGACTGGAATCGAGGGCTCGTCAGTTGATCGGTCGTCGCAAGAAGCGGGTTTTCGTGTGGTGCATTTCTTGCTCACCCAGCAATCGTGAAAGCGGCTTGGATCAAGCACTGCAGGAATCCAAGGAAGCGGCCCAGAGTTCCATCGTAATAAAGCTCAGTGAATGCACCAGGGTTGTTCCAGTACCTCCACAAGAGCAGAGATTGTTAGCGGGTCGAACGCGTCCTGGCGGAGAAACGGGGTGGACTGCTTGCTCACCTGAACCCGAACCGGTCTCCAAGGGGGTTGCCCCCAAGCATGGTAATGAACGTGTAAAAGATGAGCCCAATGATCAGCAGCACCTTCCCTAGCGCAGCCCAAAACTCCGTCTCACCGTACCACTTGACGGCCAATACGTTGATCAGACTAGTGGACAACCTCGTAAGCACTAACTCAATACCCGACGGGCCGTCCCCTCCTCCGTGGCACTGAAGACGGGCAAAAGCAAATGGATGAAGGGGTATTTGATGGAATGAAGTCCCACTACTAACCCATAGAGAACGATGACGATGGAAATGATACCGCCGGCCGGCACCACGTCGCTCCAGTAATGGATGATGATGTTGCAAGCGACGATTTCGAAGGGCACGAGTGCGGCCTCAAAGACGAAGAAATTCCAACCGGCGGCGAAGCCGAAGGCCTCGTCGACGTAGCGCCCGGCGAAGCGGATGAAGGGCGAGGATATGGGAAGATATGTGACCATCTCTGCCATGCCTAGTTCCGTTCATATCGACAGTCAGTTTCTTCTTGGGGTCCACATAGGGGAAATTCTCATCGTGCTTCTTGGCTTTTGATTCATCTCTCCTTTGTTTTTTTCTTATCATAGCAACTTCCGACGAGGAGTGCATAGGGCTGCTGTAGAAACCTGCAGAGCTCCAACTTGGCAATGCACGTTCGGCGAAGACGGCAATAAGTAGCGCAGGATGAAGAGAGGTGAAGAATGAAAAGGAGAAAATGAGGGTAATGGTGGAGAATTCGTACATAGTGTTACTGCAAGAATGAACGAACACCTGTTGCGCACGAGGTAAGCAGTCATCCAGCCGACAAGCCAGTCACTAAAAGAGACCAAAAGCAGGGGAATCCGGAGAGAAAAACTCACCAGATGGTAAACGCCATGAACAAACTCGCCGGTCCTCCATTGAGCAGACCGTTTCCAATCTGGACGTACAGCGCCGTCCCAATCGTGCCTCCGATGCCTGCATAAGAGATCGGGGGGGGGGGGGGAGGCCGTCAGCAATCAGTTAACTCATCGGGACGCTGAGTTCTATCACCAACCAATCAACTGGATGTGCCGTGGCTTGAGCTTGCGGTGCGTGTGGTCGTCGGGCTTTTGGCCGGAACGGATGGACGCGGACTCGATAGGGCTTTCTTGGTCGTAGCCGCGCTTCTCGGGATCGCTGCGCAGCCTCTTACCGTCGAATGGCGGCGGTGGCGGCGGCCCCGACTCGCTCGCGAAGTCGACTCCGGTGGATGTCATAGTGCTTTGAAAGAGCCGAGAAGGGCGGATTTGAGAAATAAAAGATTCGTCTGCTGGCCGGACTAATGAAGCGATTTGAGCAGGAGGGAGAAAAACTCGGTCACAAATGCCATGGGCCCAGGGAGGACGAAGAGGTACGAGAATAGGCGCGGCGGCAGGTGATGTTTATGTACGTATCAGCGCCGACGGCGATTAAGTTGCAGGGAAGTTGTATCCTGCACGTGTGCCACTGGCGCAGTCGTAGCGTATGGTAGTAACGGGGCAAAAGCGGTGACAGGCGGCAAAGCTCAGATAAGTGTCTTGGGAGAAGGAGAAGAGACTTCAAAAGAACAAGGTGAAAAAGCAGGCGGCGTAAGCCCTCTGGCGATTGATTCAATCAGCGTTGGATCTAGACGCCAATGCGGTGCTGCGAGCGATTATTCGTCCGCGCCTTGCCCTTATCGAGGACTCTGCCCCATTCCGATCCGAGCCCTTGGCTTCGGGGACCCCGGTTTTTGGGATAGGCGGCTGACCGTTCACGTCGTAGCCCGTCTTTGGGCCTGCGGCTGGCGGCCCACGCCGCAACCACCCGCCCGCTCTCATGTCAATGTGCTCCCGAGCCGCTACTCCAGACGCGCACGGGCCCGAGGTGGTTGAGAGACAGATAGAAGAAGGCCACGCAAAATGGCATCGCATGTTTGCACGGCTGGAAGGACTGGAGCGCCTTATTTCTGGGCGCTTGCCCTGGCTACCCCTCGCGCCGCTGTGATGGCTGACCTTGGCGAGAGTGCTGAGACCTTGGCGTAGCATGGCCGCCAACGCCGCCGCCGCTCGGCTTCCTGGGCGACGGATCGACATACTTCACTGTGCGATCCAGCTCAGCTTGTCCTCGCAAAGCCACGCTTGACACTGCTACCCACGTAAACAGCGACTGCAAAAGTTCTGAAATTGGACCTGGTCCGCGACCGCCCGCCTTTTGGTATCCTGACCTAATGGTATCCGTTTACGCCCTCCCCTAGCATGTCCAGCTCCCCCTTCAGAGACCGATACGCTTCCTGTGCCTCTCTCTCCCTGCGACTGACAAACGATACTTCTTCCCTAAGTGCATCCAGTCTCCGCGGAATTGCCGCTTCTTCTGAGATCTGCAGCGTGCGGAAGCTGTCCAGGTCAATCTTCGTTTTTTCGTAAGCCTCCGCTGCATCCACGATTTTCTGTCGCAACGTCTTTGCGCGCTTCTGGTACCCGCCAAGGTGGAGCGCAAGCTTTTTCTCGATCTTATTACCCTGCTGGGCGGTGGCCATGATCTTTTCTTGGATGTTCTAGAAAGCCTGTTAGCGAGCTGAGCCAAGCTGTCACATGAAATCTTGAACTTACGTCGAAAGCTTCAGTCATGAGCTGGTGCTCGTCGATCTCATCCTCGCCGTAGCCTGCAAGCCCAGGCAAGACAGAAGACCCGTGCAGCTGCTCCCACGCCCTCTCAAATTCCTCAGTGTCTTTCCTGTCCAAGGAAAGCTCCCGAGCAATTTCCATCCGCGCATTTTGCAGCGCCTCGTTTTGAAAGGCCTCGACGGCCTGCACCGCGCCACTGACCTTTGCCTTGCCGAATCGCTTCGCATCATTCGCAATTAGAACAGTCATCTCCTCCAGCACTGCTTTCTCAACCGGATCCGTAGCTGCAGATGCCTTCGCCAACATGGCGTTCACGTCTACAGCCGTGGGGCGTGGGAGGGCCTTTTGATATGCTTGCGTCTGACTAGCAAACTCGATCCGTTCTCTGGCCTCCCGGATCTCTTTGTTCCTCTGGTCTCGGATGGCAGCGTCCTCCTCGGACATTTCGGCGTTGATAAGCTCCTGCTGCTCTTCGGGTAACTCGAGTTCCCAATCAGTCTCCTTCGGCTTCGGCAATGCCGCAAATCTGCTCTTGATGTCGTTCCGCATGGCTCGCTCATGCAGCTTGATATCACGCGGAGTCTGTCCCACTAGCTGCATGCCGTTCTCGCGGTTCAGACTGAAATTATCTCTTGGGGTACGCATGGGAGTTGCACCGGGTCCTTGGCGCATGGGCGTTGCTCCGACGCCACCCTGGCGGAACGGAGTGGCCATCGGGTTGGGTGTAGCCACAGTTTGCTTACTCGGGGCGGCCCCTCCAAACCCGGTCGTTCCCTCTTCGTACATTTCAGTGTTCTCTCCACCCAAGAGGGCTGACTGAGTCTCGGTTCTGGCCCGCGCGTTCCGGATCTCGTTGGCAATGTGGTCTTCCTCTTGGGGTGCTCTCGGGGTGCGGATCGGAGTGTTTCCAACAATGTTCGCGTAGTTGCCGATTAAACCTCGCGTGGCCTCATTGTCGCTGCTGCCTGCAAGCCGGTTGGCTCTTTCGCCCACCATTCCCATCTTCACAATCTCCTCCAACTCGTTCTCGCTGACTTGCGGCGCTGGCAGGACAAGGCCTCTCCGCTTGCTACTTTGTTCCGCCTCCCTGATCTTCTGCATTTGCGCCGCCTTCTGCGCCGCCGCCGAGATTGCTGCCGCACCACTCTTGTCGTTCTTCCTCTTCTTCCTGTCCTCGCCCTCATCTGCCTGGTCAGCTTTCCGCTTGTTGGCCAGCTGCTGCTTCCTAGGATCGAAAGCCTCCCTTTGCCTCTCATTACGCTCCTCCTCTTCCCTAGTATCATAGAAGCCTGATGCGGGACCCTTCTCAAACGGAATGTCGGCGTTGTAGTCCATCTGACCCTTCTTGACCGTGGTAACCTTGATGTTGATGCCGGCATTCTTGAGCTCACGGCGCTTCTGCAATACGGCCAAGCGACGCGATTCCTCAAGTTGACGCTCCCGAGCCTTGCGCTTCGCTTTCTTGCCCTGGGTGTTGGCAAGGCGCGCACGCGCCTCACTGAGCATCTCCTTCTCATCCTCATCGAGGTCGATGGTATCAGGGCGCGCGGGTTTGGATTCGGGATCGGGGTCGAGCTCGCCAGGGCTGGATGCCGTGTCAGTACCACGAGCAGAGAGAGCGCTGGCAGTAGGACTTACCGTAATCTCCTGACGTCGTCGGCGCTGGGGGCGGCCGTCTCTCCTCCTTCGGGACCGCCCAGAGCGAGTTCGTCATCCTCCTTTGCCTCAGCCTCATCAAGAAGCTTCTGGTAGCGCTCCAAGCACTGGGTGGCGGTCCGACCGACGATGGGGGCAATGGTGCGCCATTGCGTGGGCATCAGCTTGGCGAGGTGCAGCAGCTTCTCATCCTCCTCCTTGGACCACTCGATCTTTCGGATGCTGGGGTCCAGCCACTCGTTCCAGCGGGCCTTGCATTGCTTCGGTGTTTTGCGGGCGAGCAGGGAGGAAACGCGCGCCCATTGGTTCAGGCCGTACTTGGAGACGGCGACCTTGACGATCTCATCCTCGATATTGGTCCAGACTCCTCCCTTGACGACGGGCATGGTGGCGCGTTCGGGCGCGCGTTGGCGGCTCTGGGTAGGTGGAGGTGTTGGGGGGGAAGATGGTCAGGTCAAGCACCGCGACAGCTTGCTCAGAAGTTTGAGATGGCGCCGAACCGCGACTCGCCGCGACTCGCCGCGGCAGCTAGTGTCACGTGAAGCACTGGGTCTGTGCGGGCGCCGCTCAGGCCTGAGGCCGAAGCTTGACCCCCGCGCACTTTCTCTTTTGCTCAGGGTGATGTCACTCTGCGCATCATGGATCCTCACGCTCGTCCGATGGCAGACTCAGGTCACACCTCTTCCACCAGCATCCACCATGACTGCATCACGCATTTGCGCGTCGCCAGTAGCGCGACTGTCCGCCAGAAGCTATTTGCTGCCGAGTCACCCTTCAGTTCGGAAGGTTTCTTCATCATCGAATGCACAAAAGCCCGATGTTGAAGGCAAAAGCCAAGATGTGAATGTATGTCTCTAGGCTTTGACGCCTACCTAAGCTCAAAAACAGGTTTCTGATCGAATGGTAGGCACAGGCAGGTGGAAAGTCCGAAACAAAGCCAAAGCCAAAGACGCAGGCCCAACTCGACGATGAACTCAAAGCAAAAATGGCTGGCATTTCCGGCGAAGGAGGCGAGGCCGGCATTGAGTATGAAAACGGCGAACCGGTAGCCATGAAACGCAGTGTGCGTAACAACATGTTCAGGTACATCTGAACTTGGAAAGATCGTCCAGGGGCCCAAAACAACCTTGCTCGACACTCCGATCACCGGTTCATGGTGTTGCATCCACGCCTTCTCTCGATGCGTGTCCATCGTTGTCCCTTTTGGGACACTTGACTTCTCCCAGTCAGCAACACGTGGCCCAACGTTAGGATACTAGCTGCATGTTGATCGCGAACACGACAAGCCACACTCCACTTCGGTACGGTCAGCATGGTCATTCCAGAGCGGGCCGCGTCAGCATACATCTAAAATTGGGTTCACAATATCAAGGACGACCATGTTGTTCGAAGGGGCACTTTAGCCCAATGATTTTCCTGTGACACTTGCAAGGACCGGGCACCTGATAGAGACCCGTTCTTGGTCCAGATTTGCGTACAGCAGGCTGCCTGTCCACAACTAAGAAGCCGATCCATCTCTTGGCAATCTCTTCCCGGCGACCCAGCCAATCCCAGTCATGTTTGTAGCAGCGCCATGGGCATCTCTCTGGCTTACTGAACACTAGAGGCCGCAAGGGTAGTCTGTGCGCTTGCCGCTCGGCCCGAGTCTCCCGAGTATATGAGTACTGAATGGTATCCCTACCAGCGTCATTATTGCAAACTCTGCATTGTTCAGACCTATCCACTCTTTGACTTCCCTCTTATCGGCTCTTGCCGTCCACTCGTTTGTTCCGTTTTCCTCCTACAATCATGGTCCCCGACATGGGCTTGAAAGAAGCTCTGACCCCTCCATTGCGGGGCGTCACATAGTGGGTCGCCTCACTCAAGCTACGTACATGTCTTGTGCGCTAATAGCAGCAGTCATGATGTATATGTTGTACACTACAACTTTGCTGATGTTGGTCTGTTGAGCACTCTCGTAGGCAGATGGGCATGAGCTGATTCCACAGACCATTCTACTGCCGTCGAGGAGTTCTGCACCCTGCTTGCGGACTTGGAGTCAGTGGGACTGCACACTGAAGTCCGGGCCGGCTATGACCGGACTCTGCTGGTTTTCGTAAAGGCTTCACACGAGCTGCTTGGAAGAGAGGTGTACAAGTCTAGGTAGGCTCGTCATTCCACACGCTCGCAGTTGGCTACTGACGCTTTCTAGGGTCAAGGATTGGCTATATGGAATCACTCGCGAACACCCTGGTGGCGGAAAAGATACAGTAGTGGATGGTGAATTCGAAGCGGAGGACATCCTCTCCATGTTCCATTTGGTTTCCTGGAAAAAAGAGCTCGGCGGCGCCGGCATAACTCCCCAGTCGGGAAAATGGGAGAACGTGGAATCCATCTTCCCTCTGCACAACAAGAAAAAGAACCAAGAGCTCCTGCTTCATCTAAGCAAGAGCATCTTCCTGAGAGTCGAAGACCTTGACAAGATCAGAGACCTCTTTGGATCGAAAGTATTTTGATGCTCCCAGATATCCCTTGATCCTGGAGTTGGACTGACTCCGGGCTGCCCAGGTTGCCTTCTACTTTGCCTTCCTGCAGACTTACCTGGTTTTTCTGTTCTTTCCCGCCATCACCGGATTCCTCGCATGGATGTTTCTTCCGCAGTACTCACTTCTCTATGCCTTGATCACGAGCCTGTGGTGTACGGTCTTCCTGGAATACTGGAAGTTGCAACAGGTCGATCTGAGCCTTCGCTGGGATGTGAGAGGCGTCGGAACCTTGAAGGTCAACCGTCCAACCTTCCTACCCGAGAAGGTAATCACAGATCATGTCACTGGCGAGGTGATACACTATTTCCCCAAGTGGAAGCAGATTACCCGGCAGACACTGCAGATACCTTTCATACTCGTCTCTTTTCTTATACTCGGAGCTTTCGTTGTCATTGTTTTTGCAGTAGAGGTTCTCATCTCGGAGGTCTACGAAGGCCCTTTCAAGGACTTGCTGGTAAGACCGATCTTGGGGGAGCATTCTTGAGCGGATACTGATTTCTTTGCAGGAATACCTCCCCACCATCCTTCTTGCTGCCCTCCTGCCATTCATCAATACTTTTCTTGAAGGAATTGCAACTGCCCTTACGGAATACGAAAACCACCGCACCCAGGATCGGCACGAAATGTCCATCACTCAAAAGATCTTCGTACTCAACTTCATCACCGAGTACCTGCCAATTTTCCTCACTGCCTTCGTCTACGTCCCGTTCGGGGATGCCGTCGTCCCGCAGCTCGAGCTACTCCTACGGCGCTTTTTGGGCGACGCGGCCCCCTTATCCCTTGGCAGCAACTTCCACAGCGACCCCAACCGGCTGCGAAACGAGGTCATCGCGCTGTCAGTCACGGGCCAGATCTCCAACTTCGGCGAGGAGCTCGTGCTGCCGTACCTCAAGCACAAAGCGTCGCGGTGGTGGAAGGAGTACCGGGCGGAGCACTCGCACACGGCGACGATCAACACGGTGGTGCGCGACGAGCCGGACGAGGCCGACTTCCTCAGGCGGGCGCGCAACGAGGCGTCGCTGGAGCCGTACAACGTGCAGGACGACCTGACGGAGATGGTGATCCAGTTCGGGTACCTGGCGCTCTTCTCGCCCGTGTGGCCGCTCGTCAGCATCGGCTTCCTGCTCAACAACTGGGTCGAGCTGCGCTCCGACTTCCTCAAGATCTGCATCGAGCACCAGCGGCCCGCCCCCGTCCGCACCGACGGCATCGGCCCCTGGATCGACTCGCTCGGCTTCCTCACCTGGCTCGGCTCCATCTCCACGGCGGCCGTCGTCCACCTCTTCGGCAACGGCAACACCAACGCCAACGCCACCCTGAGCGTCAATCCAGGCCTCCCCGGCCGCAGCTCCTGGCACGCCCTCCCCACCACCATCTTCATCACCGAGCACATCTACCTCGTCCTCCGCTACGCTGTCGCGTACGCGCTGCGGCGCTTCGGCAGCGACCAGATCCGCAAGGAGCGCGCCCAGCGCTACGCCCGCCGCAAGCGCGTCCTCGCCGAGCTCGAGTCTCGCGGAGACTGCTCGCTGGGCGCCGGGCTCGCCGGCGCGGACAAGGAGCGCCGCAAGTCGCTGCTGCTGCTCATGGGCCACGACGACCACCGCTTCTGGACGAGGCAGATCGAGGACGGCGTCAGCGCGGAGGTGGGCGTGGGGTTGATCAGGGCGCTGAGGAAGACGGAGGAGGCGAGGGGGGAGGAGGAGAAGGAGAAGGCGGCGGCGGCGGCGGCGATGACGAAGGAGGATTGAGGAGGATTGAGGAGGAGGGAGGGTGTGGGTTGGGATGTGGGCCGAAGGAGCGCACGCGCTGTGCGTCGTTCGTTGAAGAAAGGGGGTAAGCAGAACTTTTGAAGGCTTCTCCCCGTAAGATGATGGATTGTAGTAGTCTTGCTTGGTGGTTTGTCCCAAGCGTCCGTTCTCTTTGTCGCTCTGGTAAACAGCACTCGTTTAATGGATGACATCTTACGAATCTTGGGCTTGAGAAAAGCAGTGAAGGCGGTCACTTGTAGACGCTAGAGAATGACTGTCCCACGACATCTGTCAGTCCCGCACTCACTCATTCATCAGTCACGTGCCCATCTTGGACCACGATGTCGTAGTTGAAGAGCTGCCAGTGCCGGGTGCGCACCTGCTCGTCTGGGCGCAGGCGGCACGCGTCCGTAGACTTGGCTGGATGCCATTTCTTTGCGAGTTGGTCTCACATCGCTGTGGGCCTACAGCTTTATGAACGATGGGGACCGACAAGAATCACAGCAAATCATACGGACGACGAATTGACATCAACCTTTGCAACCATCTGTAAGTTATATGGCCACGCAACCGCGGTGCCGAAACATCAGCAGGAAAAGGAAGGCCGACGATGAACATCGAAATCGAAATAGGAATAGACTCCAACAGACAGCGAGCGGGAAGGGGCAAGGGGGCTAAGTTCTGTTGCCTCAAGAATGTATAAACAGTACAAATGCAAGAGAGTAAAAAGAGAAAAAAAAAAGGATGAACAACGACCAACCCAGGGTATAGTTCCAGCCTGAAAGGAGAGAAGACGAAGAGCCGAACTGACCAACAAGACAAAAGGTAGTCATCTCGTTGAAAGTGGGAAGGGAGATGACAAAAAGACGACCGTGGGGCTATCGAATAGATAGAGGAATCGAAAAGCCAAAAGTGATGGAAGATTCCGAAAAACTGGATTCCATGCTGCCATGATAAACGCCCATTGCCCATTCCCCCGCCGCTTCCCATTTACTACTACCAAAAGAACTCCATCGCAGATGCAAGAAACTCGCTATGAGTGAGGTGTAGAAGTCGATGATGATACACACACGCGTGGCGCGTAGACCGTAGTGCACGCGCTCGCCAGCCACCAAAAGAACCCCGATCCCTTTATCCTGTCACGCTTTTTTGTGGCTCTGACGAGCAAAGCCGTGTCCTGAAGTCCGAATCCGAATCCAGCCAGACTACCGCGCACCTTGTCTGATGCCAATACGAAGGGCCGGGAAATTGGAAAATAGGGAAGACGCCCAAGGAAAAAATGTCGAGTACTCAGAACAGAACGGCATCGCCCGTCCTGCCGCCGCGTGGTCAGCCGAGGCCTCGCCCGCCGAGTCCTCCGCCTGACTTCGCAGAAACTCCAGACGCTTTTTCTCTGTCCACAACAACGCCGGTGTATATGCAGGAGGCTCCGACTTCCGTTTTTGTATAACACGCCTCCCCAGGATTAAGTCAGCAATTAACTCCCCCAACCGGTTGCAAATTTTTAGCTCTAAATTTTCAGTTTCCGTCGTGTAGGTCGTCCATCGTCGCTATACAGTCGTCCAATAGACCTCATGGTCCCGTGAAGAATTGTGTCAATCTCCTAATGGACTCGTGGATAATCAATCTTGCCCGCGACAAGAAGTCAAAAAGGATCAAAAGCCGCGGGTGAGAAGACTAGACCTAGTGAAGCAGGCCCTGGTTGTTCGACGCGTCCACGACGTTGTCCGAGAGGTTGATGAGCAGTTGCGCAAGGCAGCGCTTCGTTGCGGCGTCGTCGCGGAGGACCGAGGAAAACGTGGCGTCACGTAGAGGCTCGGGAAGGCATTGGCGAAGGGCCTCACGAGCACGGGCGTTATCACTCAGCCTTTTTGCCTTGGGTCAGCGTACATGCTCCAAATGTGCACCGGGAGAACGTACCTCAGGAAGCAGCGCACGACGTGCTTGAGCAGGCGGACAGTCTGTTGTTCCACAAGCTGGTTGACCATATTGGAGAGAACGGTGCCGACGGCGTAGAAGCGCTCGTACGTCTGGCAGATGTAGGCCAGGCCAAGGTCATCAAGGAGGATTTTTTGAACGATGAAGATGGCAACCGTCTTGCTCAGCTCCGAGCCCGTCTCCATTATGCGAAGGCAAAGGGGAATGATCTCGGTGGTCAGGAGGAAGTTGATGACATCGGAAGAGTCATTCTTGACGAGGGCGCCGATGACACCCAGGGAAGTGAGACGGAGGTACTCAAACGGGCGCGACTTGGAGGTGGTGTTCAAGAACGGGTACAGGAACAGCGGGATATGGGCTGCAAGCAAATCAGTCAATTGCATCGACGCGAAAGGGCCAATGGCTGCTTACCGCTCAGGAAGAGCCCACGGGTCTCGGTGTGGGAAGCGACGCACTGCAGCAGGGCGAGTGCGTTGCAGACGCGGTTTGAGGCGGCAGCAGTGAGCTGCGAGGGGTTGAGCAGAGGATATACGGAGATGATCTCCTGGAGCAAGGATGTCATGACGCCTGGACGACGGCGTTAGCCCTGTCGGCGGGTGAGGAGCTGCGCATGCACGCGCGACGTACCAAACGAGTGCCACAGGATCATTGCAAGCTCAGGGACCTGCTCACGCTTCTTGCTCAGCTCGAGCAAGGCGGTCTCGCGCGTCTGGGGGTTCATGAGCTGGGCGATCCACTCCAGCACCCGGCGGTTCTCTTCGGTCATGCCCTGGTCGACGGCGAGCGTCTGGTCGTGCTGCTGCTGGGCAATGCCGCCGATGCCGGCGGCCGAGGCGTTGTTGCTCGCGGCGATGCGATTGTAGTGCTGCTGCTGGGCAGCGGCAGCGGCGGCGGCGGCGGCTTGCGCCTGGGCGTGCTGCTGCGCGGCATGGTGGGTGTGGGTCTGGTGGTGGGACTGCGGCCAGTCGGCCGGCGGATGCTGGTACTGGTGCGAGAAGACGTGTTGGCCCAGCATGTTGTGCTCAGTGGGGGTGCGAAGGAGGCGGGTGGGTGTCGAGGCGGGGTGTGGGCAGCGAGGCGCTGTGCGTCGTCGGTCGGTGAGGATGGAGCCCAGTAGTGCCGATGCGCATGGAGTGAAGTTGCGGGCCGCCCGCCAAGCCTCTTGCGGGCAGCCTGCCACCACCTGGCTGCCCGCCGTGCGCCCATGGCAGCGGCGCGCGTGGCCTCAACGCCTCAGGCATCATCGCTGGCCGTCTGTGCGAGAGCCTGGGCCCGGCCCCCAGCCCCAGACCCGACCGCTGACGACCGCTGCAGAAACGACAGCACGTGCTTCACGGACCCCTGCATGCATCGCGCGGCTTTGTCTACCTCTAAGACCGGCGGGGCATTAATTTGGCTCTAGACGCGCCTTGACGAGACGAGAACTCCGCACAACAATGACCCTTCTCGTTATCAGTTTTCGCCGTGTGCAACAAAGGAGAAGAAAGAATGCCGCTGCAACCAGACCAGTCTCGTTTTAATCCATACCAAAACAAGTATAACAAAAGCCGCAACCGTGGGAACGAGAGTACACATGTCCCTGCCATTAAACCTCTGCGCACAGCCAACTTTATTTAGGACTGCCGAGACTCAAGAAGGGGAAAAGGAAAACCGGCGAGAGACTGCCCTGCTGGTCTGATCCAACCACAGAAAAAGGAACAACCGCTCAGAGCTTCAGCTCGTTCAGGATCTTCTGCGCGAGACTCTTGTACTGCCACGTGCCACCATCCACCTTCTTGAACTGGATGCCATGCAGCGACAGCAGCGGCACCTTGACGATGGAAATCTCGAACTTCAGTGCCGTGCTTCCCCCCATGTCGTGTTGCACGTGAGTCGTCGTCTCACCAGCCGCGCGTGCCCGAGGCATGCTCTCACGCTCTGCCACGTCGCTCTCCTCTGAATCCTCCGCACTGGTGTAACTGTGGTCCGGCCTGCGCGGCAGTCGTCCCGACTTCGGCGTCGTCGGCGACCTATGAGCTTCATGGAACTCGTCGCGCTCGCGTTGCTCAGACCCCCTCAACCCGAAGCTGATCTTCCGCCGGTGCCCGAGCGCGCTGTTTGATGCCTGGTTGGGGCTCGCCGGAGGAGCGGTGCCCTCTGCGTTGTCAGCGTCGATGCTCGGGCTGTGCTTGCAACTGAACCCGCTGCGACTCTCCCAGTACTGCACTCCGAGCTGCTTCAGCACACGGATGATATCGGCCCTGATGAACTGGAGCGGCTTGCTGCTCGTCGTAGAGACACTGAACAAGCCCTTCAAGTATACTGGCTTGATCGTTTCCGGGCTCCGGTTCTCTCCAGAGGAATCGTTGGCTTCGGCTACTTCGCGCTCTGTCTCTTCAGGCAAATTGCCCTCCCGCGTCTGCTCCCGACGGGCCCGGCGGGCCTGGATGCTCTCTCTGCGAGCATGACCAAGCGACTTGGCACGGGAGGTCGGGTGAGACTGGCTGCCCAGTGCAACTTCTTCGGAAGCTGTGTCTGGCGCCGCATGGGTTCTCTGCCCGCCCACGCTAGACTTGTCTGATCCACTCGTTGGCGGCGGATCCTGGTTCCCTTCAGATGCAGCAGCGCGCCTGTTCAACATCCGCCTGCGGAACTCTGCTGAGTTGACGCTTGCTGATCTTCCGAGCCCCTTCAACTTCGACGCTTGTGTTGTTGCGCCTGAGGTCGGCGGGGCCAGCAACTCAGGTTGCTCCGGCGTAGTCTCAGGCTTTCGGGTTGCTTGCTGAGCATCAGCACTCCTATCTCTTGTTCTGCGCACACTGAAGCTTCTCAGCATAGAGCTGCCAGTAGAGCCTGATGGTTCGTTGATGGCCGGAGGAATCGGAGGCGGGTTAGACTTGTCACGGTCGTGGTCATGACGTCTTCTGGTGCTGAACCGACGGAGAATGCCTGCAGCAGTGCTTTCCTTCTTGACGGGTGCAGGCTCGTGAGGGGGCGTAAGCATGCTGGGAGACGTAGCGCCTGAAGGAGAAGGCACCTGAAGGTTGACCTTTTGCAGCCCTTCAGTCACCTCGTCTTCTCCATGCGTCCTCGCCCTAGGCCTAGAGCGCCCGCCAGTCGGCTTCTCTCCAGCGTACTCGTAAGAGCTTGCATTCGTGTACGCTGCTTCCGGAGCAGCGAGTTCTGGCATTTTGAATGGCTTCTCTCCTGGGACTTTGGGCATGCTGAGACCTCCAGGATTTTCTTCCTTCCGTTCCCTCTCGTGTTTCTCCTTCACAAGGAAATACACGGAGATCAGGGGGCTGAAGGCATTGACAGGATCAGTACCCACCGTCAATGCTTCGGAAGATGGGTTGGTCAAGGTATCCCGGCTCATAGAGTTGCGTCTCTTGTAGAAGTCGAACACTCCGCGCTTCCGCTCCGTCTCCGGCGTCTTATCCTGTGATCGCTGCGCAGCCAGACGACAAGCGTTCTGGTATTCCTCCGACTGGATGATGTTGGTGAGCTGAGAGGTGATATACTCCGGCGTGCCGAAGTCAAAACCGGTCATCTTATCGATCACCTCGGAATCAAGAGGAAGCTGAAGCGGCTCTCTCGGAGGAAGGAAGTTCTCCGGGGGTGAGTTGAAGCCCTTAGTAATCCAAGGATGCGTCATAATCTCGCCGAGAGTGGCGCGCTGTTTGGGATCAGTGACGAGCATACGGGAAATTAAGTTTTTACACTCTGCGCATGATGTTAGTACTCGGATTCAGTGCAAACAGAGGGGACGAGACGAACCCGCACTGAGCCACGGCGGATACTCCACATGCCCCTTCTTAATCTTTGCGTGCAGCTGTGGCATACTCTGATCATCGAACGGCACTTTTCCACAAACCAAAACGTAAAGAACTATGCCAAAACTCCAGACATCGACTTCTGGCCCAGTATATTGCTTCGCTTGCAACAACTCGGGGGCCGCGAAGTAGAGACTGCCGCAAAAAGTCTTTAGCTGGCTGCGCGGGGAGAAGAGGTTGCTCAAGCCGAAATCAATGATCTTGATGTCGCCAGTCTTGCTGATGAGGATGTTCTCGATCTTGAGATCTCTGTGCACAATGCTGTTGCGGTGGCAGTAATCGAGCGCGCTGGCGATTTGGCGGGCGAATTTGCGCGCTTGCTTCTCCTTCAGCCGCCCGTGGGAGATGATGTAATCCAACATCTGGCCACCGTTGACATATTCGCAGAGCATGTACCAGTGATAGTGAGTCCTGACCACATCGCGCATCCCACAGATGTAGGGATGGTTGACGAGGGTCATGATAGCCGCTTCTCTGGCAGTGCGTACTTCCTTGGAGTGGTCCGCTCTCTCGCGATCAGCCTGATTACGGTGCTCGTCGGTGGACTGTCTGGGCACTATCTTGACGGCAACCTGAGACGCGGTGTCAGATTGGCGGCCACCACAAAAAATAAATGTCGTCGTCTTACCTGCTCGTTCGTTTCAGTGTTTCTAGCTAGCTTGACCTTGCCCATACTACCAGCGCCGACGGTTTTCCCAAGCGCCCATGTCCCCGTCTGAGCGGATATTGTAGTTCTTCTCCTGCCAGAGGTATTGTTCGCAGCCGGCGCCGGGCGGTGGCTGGGCTCCGCAGCAGCGGCAGCGCCATTGGTGGGAACGCCTGTGGCCGACGCGTCAGAAGTGTAGCGGGCGTGACGAGAGCGCGAGGAGCTGCGCTGACCGGTTTGGGAGGCCCGGTCCCGAGACTCGCTTCGGCGAGAGGAGGCCGGGCGGGCGACATTCGATGCCTCGTGGTCTCGCTTCGCTACAGCCTGAAGATGGGCCTGCTGGCTGGAGCTGGAGCGGCTGTGGCCCTGGGACTGCGAGAGCGAGCGGTGAGGGGAGACTGGTGGGGCTTGGGCGGTCGAGCGGACGGAAGTGGACTGGGCGCGATGCGGCGGACGGCCGCCCGCTGGGTTGTGAACCACGGCGGGCGACGCTGAGGCTGGCGCAGACATTGTAGCGGAGGCCGCAGGGAGCGGATAGAGCCGAGGACGGTGACAGACGGCTGGGGCTGGGGTTGCGTGGACGCGGACGGTCGGCGGTGCCGCAAGGTGGACGGATTAGGCGCGCGACCGTCGTAGCGCAACAGAGATGGGCGGATGCCGCAGCGGGCTGGTCGGCGCCTTTGGGGTGTTGGTATGGGCGCCGGCCTACACGGATTGGGAGGTGGTGGGCAGGAGACGAGCGTCGCAGGAGCCGGGCGGGGAGCTGAGGGCGCGTTTGTTTGCTGGAGATTAGCACTCGTAGTCTGTGGAGTGCCCGAGCTGCCCAGCGCCGTAGGAAGTCATGCGGCAGCGCGTGGCTGATCCGCAGGTGGTCGGTCGCAATTGGCAGGCTGCTCAGAGGGGTGTGCGGGTGCTGCGACGGTTGGGCAGGCGACGGAGCGTCTCAACGCGCGATGAGGGGTGGTAAAGGAGGGAGAGGCCGGCAGTTTGGGCTGCACTGGAGGCTGCCGCTGGTAGCACTGGCACCTACGAACACCTAGGGTCCCTGTTTCGCTGGCACTTGGCGCGGCGGAAACGAGCTGGCCAGCGTCATCGCCATCGCGACCGGTCGCCCACGCCCGAACCGCGCAAGATCGGCGCCGAGGGCCCGCCCGGCGCACGCCAAAGGTGGAAAACAGCTCCATCACCTCGACAAGCTCGCAGCCGTGCCTGGCAGCAGTCAGCACAAAGCACCCGCCCACCCCGACGCGCACGCCTCAGCCGACTCTCTGCGCCGCTGTCCCTGCCCGTGCCTGCCGCCTGCCTCGAAACTCCCCTGCAGCCCCGCCCTCCCGCCCGGCCATGGCGCACACCAAGCGTTCGCGCGCCGCCTTCGAGGCCGACCTGCAGCAGCACGAGTCGCCCTACGCCGTCGTCGGCACTCCGCTGCCGCCCCTTGACGAAAACACCCGCGACGACGGTTCCTACGTGCCGCTCTGGAAGCAGGAGGCACTGGACGAGCGCGGCCGCAAACGCTTCCACGGCGCTTTCACGGGCGGCTTCTCTGCAGGGTAAGCCTTCTGTGGCGTACGCCTCATTCCACCGTTATAGAGCAACGATTGTACGTCTAGCTAAGGTACTTCAACACGGTAGGCTCCAAGGAAGGATGGTCTCCGTCGACGTTCGTGTCGTCGCGGTCCAGCCGCCACAAGGACCAGAAGAAGACGCGCGCTGAAGATTTCATGGATGAGGAAGACCTGGCCGACCAGGCTGAGGCCCAGAAGCTGCAAACCAGTGGCGCATTTTCCGCACTGGGGTCGACCGGCGACGACGTGGCCCGCCGAGATGCTCTCATGGACATGGTCAAGACGGCCGGCGAGACAATTGGCTCAAAGTTGCTGCAGAAGATGGGCTGGAAACCCGGCCAAGGCGTAGGTCCGAAGGTTCGACGCAAGGCCCGTCTAGACCCAGATGATGAGGCCGACGGAAACCAGCAGACGCACCTGTTTGCGCCGGAGAACTCCCGAATGATCACCTTCGTACGGAAAAACGATCATAAGGGTCTCGGATACGAAGGGGAAGCCCGCCTTTCAGGAGCGACGAAATTGCCCAATGACCCCGACCGCGATGAAGACAGCGATAACGAACGTGATGCTGGCCCGCTGGGTGCATCGCGGAAATCCAACGTCAGGAAGCCAGCCAAACGAGGAGGCTTCGGAGTCGGCGTGCTGAATGATGACGGCTCCGGCGAAGAAGACCCCTACGAGATAGGACCGAAAATATCCTATAACCGCACCATCGGAGGGGACAAGAAGCTCAAAAAGAAGAAGGACACCACCAAGGCAGCTAGCGGTTCTGCCAATCCTCTTGTTAGCGCCAAGCCAGTCTTCATCTCCAAGAAAGCCATGAGCAAGAAGGCAGAAGGCTTCCGTAAATGTCATGATGGCAGATTGCCTCTTGAGGGCTTCATCCTCGCCACACAGGCACTGACTTTGTCTGACGGAGCAAAGTATGCACCTCCGACTATCCCAGAGGGTTGGTCTAGTTCAATGAAAGTAGGGAGTGGTCCCAAGCCGTCCGAGGGCGCCCAGTCCGTTACAGATGCCGCCAAGTCATCTACCCTGGATGCAAAGGCCCGCGCAGCTTTACTTGGGGAATCGGCTTTGCCAGGGAAATCGGTGTTCGACTATCTAAACCCCGCAACACGAGACCGGCTAGCTGCATCCACCGGCAAGGCGAACCTCCCCGAGGCCCGTGGCGAAGCCGCTCCCGAGGGTTTCCGCAAGACTGAAGCTGACCGCCAGAAGCAACTATGGAGCCTCGTGCCGCCTCTCGAAAAAGAGATCGCCGAGGGAGCGTTGAGCCGAGGCATAGGAGGCTGGATGCCGTATTCTGAGGACGAAAAAAAGAGAGCCAGATATCGTGGCTTCCTGGAGCTGCGGGCAGAACTGCGGGATGCTCTACCAGAGCGAGCTCCAGGAGCCTCCACAGACGACTGGGTCCGAGAGCTGCAGGAGTTTGCCCATGCAGCACGAGTTTTTCGGCCAATTAGTGGCATGATGGCGTCGCGCTTCACATCAGCGTCGAAACCGCCTGCGTCAAGTTCCGGGGAAAGTGCACCGGACACGCCACTAAGCAAGCCGGCCCCAAAACCGGCCGACCCCGCCGAAGAGGCAGCGAAGCTAGGGATGTATGGGCCGATGACTCGGCAGATCCTACAGTTCTACCCGACTCGTCTTCTGTGCAAACGCTTCAACGTGAAGCCGCCAGAGAACGTCCAGCCGGATCCAAACAATGCACCTGGGGATGCGGCGTCGACAGCTGCCCCCAACCGAGATCTGACGGTTGTGTCGCAGTCGGCAATACAGGAGATGATGCGCGAGAATGCTCTGAGACAACCGTATTCGGCGCCGTCGGACGGTGCCCGTGCAGCGGACGCGCAGCCCATGGCGGCGCCTGTGCATGCTCCAGTGGACGTGGAGCGGAACGAGGCATTGGAGTCAGAGAAGGCTGGCGATGCTGTCTTCAAAGCCATCTTCGGGAGCGACGACGAGGACGAGTGAATTGGAGCATCGGCGGAAAAGAGACAGTGCGTTGAGTAGGTAGCAACATGAAGGAACAACGATCAGACCTTGGTAATTTCTTCTTTGGGAGACCCTCTGCTCAGGTACGCGGCGATTGTGATTGGCCGTTGCAACAACGGATCGTATTCTCATCTCCCGCGCTCGTACTCCTCATGCGAGATGGGCCAATCAGCGATTCGTCGGCATGTTGCTTCAATCAAAGGCCGCAGAGATCTCATATCCACGTTTCCCGCTCTGGTTAACCGGTTCCGAACGCGACCGTTCGGACCCGGATTCGAGCGCGCCACCCTACGCCCCCTCCCACTCTTTTCACTCTCGGCTCGGCAAGCAACCAAGCGCGGTGTGGAGACGGCGACCAGACCGCCAACGACCCAGCAAACACCGTCGCCGAAATGCAGGGACTGCCTGTCGCGAGATGAGGCCATGTCGATCAACGAAAAGATCTCCACCTGGTGTGAGACAACATCAAAATCCGCAGCATCGAACTTCGTTCCTTCACAGGCCCGCGATCGACATTTAGTCTCAGCTCTGCACGCGTGACTTTCTTCGCTAAATCATAGCTCCAAGAGCACACTTGCGTGGCTGATTGATCGACATCACCAGATTTTTAGTCGTGCTCGTTCTTGATTTTTACTTATTTTACTTTCCGATACTCAGCCACATGAGTATTCTCTCTCTGTGCTCGGGTGCAATGGAAGTGCCTGGATCCCTTGGGTGCACAGGTTGCAGGAATTGGTCGCTGCGGTAGACGTGTGCTCGCTCTGTGTCAACACGGTTGTCGCGTGGGAAATGACGGCGCTGTCACTCTGTTCCGGTTACCTGGACCGTTAGCTGATTTTACACGTAAGACATGCTGAAATGCAACAGATTAGGAGTTTGGTCGACTTCTGCCCGTTTTTCTACTAAATCCATATTTGAGACAAATCAGCGTGATCAACGTAGGATAGTGAAAGGGTACGGAACATGACTGCGAAGGGTAAACTTGATTAGAAATACATATAGAAACGTCTGACATGAGTATTTGAGCCATGTGGAACTTTTACAAACGATGGGGCAGGGTATCTTGAGCTTCCGAGACGGTAGATACAGTCGAAGCGAGACCGACTTACTGTCCTGAGTCGAGAACGCGAATAGTAAATGGACTGAGGGGGAAAAGTGCGGGCGATCAGGTCATGAGCTGGCTTTATCAATTCGTTTAACGACAATTTCGATATACTTCGCTCTCTCGAATGCTGACTCCATTTTCAAATTCCATGTCCAGGACGTCAATGCCACCATCCGCCCCCGAGCATTTTGCAATTTCCCACTCACTAACGACAAGAAAATACCGACCTGGCTCCCTATGCAGATTTATCTTCATCAAGGCCTTTCGTCTTTCAAAAGTCGCTGGATTGATCAAAGTTGCGGATAAGATCATAGTAGAAGACCATGGCCTCGACATGCGAGAGCATTTCGACACGCTCATCGACAGTATGAGGATTGATTCTAGTACCCTCGCGGCCAGGACCGTAGCGGTAAATGTTCTTCGTGAGGTTCCAGTAATGTTGTGTGTCAGTGTTGCCCTGGTTCGCCAACGTTAGCTGGATGCTGCGTAAAGTTATCTTCAAGCAACAGCAAACAAGCTTACCATCATCATGTCACCAACCGGTACCACAGTTCTTCCTCCAAGGGACGGAATGTTCTCAAACGTTTGTCGAATAGTCCCGCTAAACAGCTTCCAGACTGGGTTGTCCAAGCTCGTCGAAGTGATGGGCGCCGGCTCAAGAGGCTGGTCCAAATCGAACGTCAGTTTTCCGATAGATTGGGTGGCCGGCTCTTCGACAGTGCCGAAAATGTTGAGAGCAAGACCATGTTTCTGCGCAATTGGCCGCAGAAGACCAACGGCCTTGTTTTTGATGTTCTCGAGCGGAGCGTCGTGTGCGGAGACACGGTAGTTGACTTCGGCGTGCACGCTCTCGGGCAGAGCGTTGACCTTCTTGCCGCCCCAAATGACGTCGGCCGCCTGCGATGTCTGGAAGATGAAGCGTTCCTCTTCCCGACTCTCGGCAAGACGTGCTCCCAGTACTTCTTCGTCCTCGTTCTTGGCGAGGGATTCCGCCAGCCATGGCTCGACCTGGTCGGGAGAATATTTGGCCTGGCATTCAAGTAGGTTGCGGAAAGAATTGTCACGCGCAAGCCGAGGGGTGTAAGGATGGGCTTCCAGCTCGATGAGAAGCTCTGCCATGATGCCAATGCCAGTATGCGGCGGCGGGCGCGAGCTGTGTCCGCCATCGACATCGATGGTAAGAATAATGTCAATGTAGCCCTTCTCGGTGACACCTGGCTTGGCGTAGACATAGTCTCCGAGGACGTCCAGGCCCATGCCGCCCTCGTCGACGATCATGGCGATGTTGTCTTGCCCCCACTGCTTTTCAAGCTCCACACCGAGCGTCTTCGCGCCACGCTTCCCGCCCGTTTCCTCATCAAACCCGAAGGCGAAAATGATGGTCCGTTTCGGCTTGAAGTTCTGCGCCAACAGATCCTCCATGACTGAGTAGAGGCCGATGAGGTTGTTTTTGCAGTCGACGGCACCACGACCCCAGAGGTATTCGCCGTCATAGTGCCCCTCAAACGGGGGATGTGTCCATTTCTCGACAGAGGTAGCAGGGACGACGTCTTGGTGTGCAGCAAGGAGAAGCGGCTTCAACTCTTTTGACGTACCCGGAAGCGTGTATATGAGACCATATGTGTTGACTTTGGTCAAGTTCATTTTCTCATGCCTGCATCACGTTAGGCTTGGCAACTAATAAGAAGATCAAGATTGTCGTAACATACACCAAGGGGAACATTTCCTTCAGTGTCACGTGAAGGTCATCGAATGGAGCCCAGCGAGGGTCCACATCGACGTCGCCGTTGTCATCGAAGCTCTCAGTGGGAATCTTGATAGCCGCAGCCATGCGCTCCACTTGTTTCAGGATATAGTCTTCCTCAAGAAACTTGAAGGGGTGCTCCAGTCCATCGTCAACCGGCGCGACTGGCTCGGGGATCGAGCACCAGGAGTCGTGATTGATTGTATCGACGTGGGGACTGGCTCCCCCACTTATGGTCCGAGGAACGCGAGCGAGAGAAGGAAGGTTGAACAAAAGAGCTCCAGTAAGCAAGGAAGCAGCTAGGGCTACGTTCCGCTTCTTGCTGGGCTTGTTACCGGTACGCACCGGCACAGGGACTTTCTCCATCTTTTCCATGGCGACCGTGCAGAATGGAGTGAAAGAGGGGGAGAGCTCATGGTGCCGGGCGAGCTCGAGTAGTTATCCCCACAGCCAGGGAGTAGCTGGTGACCGATGAAACGGCGAGATGTCGCATTTTACCGTACCTATCATACGCGTATGGACTCGGCCTTATCAAAGCACCCTGCGCTTTGGGTAATCAGCCGTCGAGAGTGGTGTAAAGAAAGCGCGGCTTCGGCTCCTTCGCTGATTAGGCGAGATAACGCCGCCGATGTTGACGATAAGACCTGCCCAACCACTGCTTCCCTTCTTCCATACTACGCATGCTTTGTAGGTGATGGCATCAGAATTCTTGGACACAGTGCAGCCTGCCGCTGAGATGAAGTGCTGATTTGTAGGAAGAAGGGCTCTGAAGGACAAGAGCCGAGCTCTCAAAGACGTCCACGGCAGAAAGGGCCTTCAGTATCGTAGGCTCACCCAGCTCCAGCCATGGGAGCTTGCTGTATCAGGACCATCTAGGTAAAACGGCGGATGAGAAAGCGAGGTGCAAGGTATTCAGCAGAGCGAAATGAAACACTGTACGGTAACGGTCTCGTCAAGCGTGGAGGAATGACCACGCCACGCGCGAGGAGGCGTTGTTGATGGATGGCGCATGACCCCGTGGCTACCGGCGAGAACTAGTACCTGACACGAGTTAGCCCTGGGTAGATTGCCCGACATGGTTGTTCGCGGGGAGAAGCTGCAGTCCGTGCGAGCAGAGTAGTAGTAGGTACCTAGCAACATGGACATCGGCCCGCGGCATGCACATCCCGCATTACCCGGCGTTACGTCATTTCCGTCATTCCCAGGCACCATGACTGCTCTTCTTAGCTTCCCGTCCCATTCAGACCACAAAAAGCCCTTCACGCCCCACCATCCGCATTTACCTCGACAGCTCTCCTCAGCATATACCCAATTGACCCCCAAACATCTCAAACACCAGCCATGGATGTATGTGAAGCTCTGTTTGGCATCCAGCGACTTCATGCTGAATGCACCATCTAGGTCTTCTACGCCTACACGTTTGGCACAGCCGGGTGGATGGCCGTTCAGGCTACGCCAATGATCGTGTCGCCCACCATGATCGCAGCCTTGCTCTCCCCGCAGGTCCGCGAAGCGACGAGTAAGACCCTCCTTCCAGCGCATACTGCGCCACGCCCAGAGCGACCACCCGCAGACCTCACTGATAACCCGTGCTTCTAGCCCTCGAGATCTACTTCTCGCGCTCCCTCGGCTTCTCGCTCATCACGCTGGGCATCCTAACCGTTCTCCTCACCGGCTCGGTGCCGCTGTCCTCGCGCCTTAGCGGCTGTAAGCGCTCCACCTGCACAGTCTCTTGCGTTACGCAAACCCTCCCATTGTCTCGCGAAATCCTGCGCATGCTGACGTCACTTTTCTCTTGATTCAGCCGCCGGCGGCGCAACAACCGACCCTAACGACCCGAAGGCGCCGTACGCGCTGCCGACGTTGACGGTGACGACCCTGTACCACACGGCCGCCGCCTTCTACATGTACGGCATGTGGACCGAGACGGCTGTGACCTCGTTCGCCTTCGGCGTGGCCGGTAGCACCGTGCTGGCGGCCGTGGGCTTGTGGTGCATCCTGTTCGCCAGCAGCGACGGCCGCATCAGCCGTAAGACGGGCGCCGACAAGCGGACGAGCGGGTGGCCGTTCAAGAACAACGAGGCGGACAAGAGGAAAGCGAGGAAGTCTAGGTAAATGCTGCGGGTGAGCGACGATTGGTGGCATTGATGCATTGCTATCTTCGTTGTCAAGAACACCGGTTCCATTGCAGTTGAGTCATGTCTGATTTCTCTACCCCGTTATGCATGGGTTGGCGTACGTTCATGAACAGTTCAGGCGTGAGGAAAGTGGCTTTGGTAGTAAATTTTCCAGGGCTTCTCCCCCAAACATCAAGACCTGATAAATTGATGTGCTAACCCGATGTCAGCAATTCTAACAAGACCACCTGATTGCACATGCGAGTATGCGCTAACACGGCACCAATGTCCGTTTTGCCGTTAAATGTGGTATCTTTTGATCCTCACTCTCGTGGCGCAGCATTCGAGCTTGCGAGGTAGCTCACACGTTGCCTCCCCTCACCAATTGCTGCTGGTATCACCAAAGCCGGTGCGTACGCATGTCCATAATGCGACGATGCAAAGTGCCTCCCGAAACGCCCAAACTATGCCTTTCCCCGAAATTTCAAACACAAGACTTCCAGACCTGAGATTTCGGGGGTGTATTCCTGTTTTCCTGCCTGATCCTCAAGTATCGCGGGCATGAAAGCCTACAGCGTGAGTCTCTTCTCCTTCTGGAAACCCTCGACCAGACCCAGCATGGATTTCGCCGCCACGGAGTCATGGCCTTGCGGGAACTCGATGAGGCCCTTGCGCAGCGCGGCGAGGGCGGCCTGGCCGTAGCACTGGACGAAGCGGTCGAGCGAGTCACCCTCGACCATGGCCTTGAGTACCATGTAGTGCGTGGCCGTTGCCTCGTGCGGCGGGGTGTTGACGATCCGCGAGAAGGCGCGCCAGTAGTGCGCGTTGGGCAGCGGGTGCACGAGCGCGCTGCCGACCTTGATCTTGCGCAGCGCCAGGCTGGCCCATCCGGCGCCCAGTCCCGTCATGCGTTCGAGATGGTCCTGGCCCGAGCACCACTTCGTGCCAATGCGCCTCCAGCCGAGCCGCTGGCGGCCGCGCTCGCTGTTCTCCGGCCCGTACATGCCGAAGAGCACGCCGCAGCACTTGTGGTACTTGGCCAGCAGGATGTCGGTGAGCGGGACCTTTTGATTGATGCAGTACTGCGGGAAGCCGAGGATTGAGACGGCGATGATGCCGATGGGGTCGGCGGCTTTGATGTTGACGCCTGCTTCACTGACGAGCTGGTTGATGATGGCTTTTGCAAAGTGGTTGAAAAGAAAGATTAAGAGTGCGGAAATGTTGCAAGGGCCGGGTGGTAGCTCGGCTTGTGTGGAAGAAGCGAGGAATTGCTTGACGTCAACCGTAAAGCAAGGCGTATTGACCGCTGCAGTGAAGCATGCGCGAAGGTGTTGAAGCTTGAGGAGAGCGCACAGTCAGTAGTCATTATCCCGATACCAACGGTTCCCTTCTCGAGACTTACCACATCCCTGTTTTCCCGGGGATTGAGAGTGAGTTGTCCCATCCGCATGCGTATCTCACGGCGAAGGTCGCCCGCAATTTTCTTCAGGGCAGCGTTGTTCTTCGTCTCATTCTGGAAGTTTGTCCGGAAGGTCTTTAGCTGCTGGTGGATATTGAGGTACTCCCTGTGAACCGCCTCATGCTCTGCGAATGAGGACACCAATGGTGAATTAGAGGCCGCCAATGGTGGTGCTGGACGTGCCGCCGTTGTTGGTGCCGCACCGCTCGTCACAGCTGCAGCTACAGCTGGTGCTTGTTGTGTTTGAGCAGCTTGTTGTTGTTGTGCTCTGGCCTTCGCTGCGGCGTCTGCGGCGGCCGACTCCTCCCTTTCTTTCCGCTGCCGCTCCTCTTGCTCAGCCTTTCTCTTTGCTGCGTCGGCTTCCTCTTGAGCCTTTTGCCTCCGAAGACGCTCCTCAGCTGCCTCAAGAGCTTTCGCTGCTTCAGCCGCTTTCCGCTGTTCCTCTTCTTTCCTCTTGACCTCGTCGAGTTGGCGCTGCCGTCTTTCAGCCTCAATACGAGTATTTTCCTGGCGTATCCGGTCCAGCTCCCGGTGTTCGTGCTCTTCCCTCCTTCTTCTCTCCTGCTCCACTTGAAGGCGGAATTTTTCAGCAACGCGCTCGGCGCTCTGTCTTACACGCTCATGCTCGGCTGCGGCGGCGGCCAAGGCTTCGAGGTGCTTCTTCTCCTGCTCGGCAGAGGCGCGATCGAGCTCCTTGTGAAATTTGGCGTCGTTGTCAATCAGCATGCGGCTGAACTCCATGAGCAGCTGGCGCGACGGGCTGTCATGGGTCGGGGTCTGCGAATCGACTCTGCGTCGGGCTTCCTCGAACAGATGCTGCTGCGACGAGTCGTCGCCATTCTGGGCCGGCGTCTCCATAGGATCAATGGGGTCCATGGGTAGCGACAGCGCGGGGGTCACTCTTGGAGGTCGGAAGCGGGCGGAGGCGCAATTGGACGCGTTTCGACGCGCAGAGTGTATTCAGGTGAGGTGGTAGCGTCTTGCATGCGGTGACGCCTGGGCTGCCCGTGTTCTGCGCCGAGGTGAGGGCGCGATGTTGCGCGGATGCGGTCAGCGCTGCCGGACCATCGGGCGTAACTTTGGCGGTCGGAGGTAGTGCGATACGACGGAGGGTAGCACTGGAAGTGCTTGGGCGTGGTTGACGCGAAACGCGAATGGTCGAGGGTGCGGTCGTGTACGAGATTTGTTTTCGCATTACATAAGCACACGGATCCGGTAATATCGCTTTGTCCCACATGCACGAGCACGCGGGACTGGCAGCACTGGCCGGAGGAGGGCTTTGACAGCTCTGGTACCGCTCGGCAGATGCGGTTACTCGCGCTCGTGTAATTTTCGTGCTTCTGCGCTTGCAGTGGCCCAGGTTTCTGCTCCGTAGCAGCAGCATGGCTTCCACGGTGCCATTGCCCCCCCCCTGGTTGGCCGTTTTGACTGTAGCTTCTCCCGTGCAGCGTGTGCTCCACAGCGACAGCAGTTGCTGCAGTGTTTTTGCAGCACGTACGGTCGTGCGCGCGGGCGTGCTTCCCCTTCGCCTCTGCCACCCAGCGTCCTGTCCGGCGGCTCTGCGCTCGCGATGGCTAGATATCGTCACCGGTGGCTTGTGCGGCGTGATAAGCCGGCCGTGACGGGCCTGACGGGATCCAATGCGGCAATGCAATATACAGGCAACGCCCTCGTCGCGCGATGAGCGCATCGCGGGCGCGCGGCAGGTATTTGGAGGCGGCAGGCCGGCAGCACGGCGATCGGCTGCCTTAGTCAGCGGTTTCGTGTCGTCATTCCGGCCGTACTCGTGGCCGCCCGCGTCCGAGCGGGCGGGCTCCAGCTCCCAGCTCTGACGAAAGGCGTGCGCCGCATGCAGCGAAGCGCCCCCTGCTGCGGTGGGCGCGCCAGCACAAAGGACACCTATGGGCGGGCCGAAAGCTCAAGCGGCGGCTTGGGGCGCTGCATCCCCGGGCTCTGGCCTTGGTCCAGATATGGAGCTGTGTGATGGCGCAGCTCCCCGCCAGCCCGCTGCCGGACGGCGCTGGCAGGAGGGGGCGCCCAGCAGCAGCGCCCGCCGCGCCGCGTGCCCGGGCACTTTTTGCCTGCGCGGCGTGCTCGTGGCGGCGCCGTGCACTTGCTGATACTGCTGCTGGAGGTGGTGCTGTGGAACGCTTTGGCCCTGACTCGCGCGATCGCGGGTGACGATTGAAAGCGTGCGTGAGCGGATGCCGCTTTACCTGGAGCCTCGCCTAGCCGGTCTTTCAACAGCTGCTTTCCATCGCACCTTTCTCGCCATCCTCACCCTCCTTTCATCCCCCTCCTTCCGCCACCAGCTCCTTCCCTCCACACTCTCTGCAACCCCCGCAGCACCCTCTCCTCGCTGCCTTGCGGTCGACTTTTCGCCCGCCGACCCGCTGCGGAAGCCACACACCCGCTCCTGACTGGCAGCTCGCCCGCCTGCAACCCAATCCTTACGGACTCGCCTTCCTCATCGCTCACTTAGACGTTTTTGCGACCGTTGTTGGCACCCTCACGAAGGCATCCCTCTCTGTCACCGTCCAAGCGCGTTACCCGACGCATCCTCTGCCCGAGCTCCATCCCGGGCACGCGCCTGCCAGCACGCCCATCATCGGCTGCTTATTCGCAACCCAACAGAGCTGCAAGCACCGCTGCTCGTGAGTCCCGTCCATTTCGCTTGCTCCCGCTAGTTCCGGCTCGACCTACTGACGGCCCAGTCCGCGACCTAGATCTTCTGCCCACTCCTGAACACCGACCACCGACCATCCCGGGTCGACCCCGCCTGACATCTCAGCGGAGCACAGCGTGCATCAACCCCTCGTAGGTGCGCGAGATGGACCCTCAGGGAAACAATGGCCCCATGGGCCCGGCAGGTCGCCGCCTGCACATTGCGCATCGCCGCAGCCCGTCTGAGCTGACGCCCCTCATGAGTACGTACTCTTTGCCCCCCACGCCCGAATCACGTTTATTGCGCTGCAGACCACTCAGACGCCTTGTACGCCACTACTTTGACATGGCTAACGTTGCATGGCTTCTTCCAACCTACAGTGGAGCAACTTGCCATCGCCCAACAGATCGAGGCTCTCCAGCAGCAGCAGCAGCAGATTGCTGCTACGCATCAGCAATATGTGAACATGGGCATGATCCCGCCGCAGCAGCACCTTGCCGGCCAGCAATTCCAGATGCAGGGCCAGATGCAGAACATGCAGCAGCCGAATGCCTTCCAATTCGCCCAGCAAGGTCAGCAACACCTCGGCGTCCCCATGAACGCGCCCATGCAGGGCAACGCCCCCCACCGCCGCAACCAGTCTGCAATGCCGAACATGACAATGGGTGGCCCCCCTCCTGCTCCCTCTGCCGGTACCTCCGGGTTCAGTGAGTTCCAGCAGCAACAGCAGCAGCAGCAGCAGCAGCAGCAACAACAGCAGCAGCAGAACCAGAGCCGGGAGAACGTCAACCCCCGCGGCGCTCGCGGCTCGGTTGGCGGTGGACACACTCGTCGTCACTCGTTAGCTCTTCCCGAGGCCAAGAAGGCTGCCGAGTTGGCAGAACAGAAGAGGAAGACTTCTGGTTTCCAGTTCCCGATTCCTGGCGCAGCTGGCGCTGGTGCGGAACGCTCTGGCAGTCCCGCTAGCGGCGAGGCCCCGCCGAAGCCGGCCGGCCGCGCCATGGGACATGGTCGCAGCCAGAGTATGGCTGTTGGCAATGGCCGGGGCGGCCCTCGTGGTGGCGGCAACTTCCAGTTCCCCGCATCTCAGGGTGCTGCCGATGGCGCAGCCAACAACGACTTCCAGCGTCGTGGCTCTGGCCACACCCGCTCCTCATCCAGGAACTTTGAGGGCAACTGGAGGCAGCCCCAGAACCAACAACAGCCACAGCAGGGCGTCCAGGACCAACAGAACAGCAACATGGGCAATTTCAGCCTGAACCAAGCCACCGGCGCCGCTCCTTTCCAGCCTGGCCACCGCCAGCGTGCTTCCATGAGCCAGTCTGTCAGTTCGATTGGCAACTTCCAGTACAACCCTCAGCCCCAGCTTCTCCAGCTGCCTCAGGGTCAGCTCTTGATGCAGCCTCAGATGTTCAACCAGAACCTCAATCCTCTTCAAATTGCCCAGCTTCAGGCTCTTCAGGCTGCGCAAATGAACGGCCAGGGCATGGGTGGCCTGCAGGGAAGCCAGCACGCCCCCCAGATGTCCATGCAGCAGCAGCAGTCGCAGCAGCAGCGTAAGACGCTTTTCACTCCTTACCTTCCTCAGGCCACTCTCCCTGCTCTACTCAGCGACGGGCAGCTTGTTGCCGGCATTCTACGTGTCAACAAGAAAAACCGCAGCGACGCCTACGTCACTACCCAAGATCTTGATGCCGATATATTCATTTGCGGAAGCAAGGATAGGAACCGTGCCCTTGAGGGCGATTACGTTGCGATCGAGCTCCTTGATGTTGATGAAGTTTGGAGCCAGAAGCGTGAGAAGGAGGAGAAGAAGAAGCGGAAGGACAACACCGACCGCAGTAGCAGTATTGCCGTCAACGACGCAACGACGCAGCCCGAAACTGGTGCCGAGGGCGGCATCCGGAGACGTGGCAGTTTGAGGCAACGCCCGACCCAGAAGAAGAACGACGATGTTGAGGTCGAGGGTCAGAGCCTGCTCCTCATGGAGGAAGAGGAGATCAACGACGATCAAAAGCCGCTCTATGCCGGTCACGTCGTTGCCGTCATTGAGCGCGTTGCGGGCCAGATGTTCTCTGGTACCCTGGGTCTCCTCCGTCCCAGCAGTCAAGCTACCAAGGAGAAGCAAGAGGCCGAGCGCGCGGCTCGCGAGGGTGCCTCCGGCCGGCAGCAGCCTGAGCGTCAGCAGGACAAGCCTAAGATTGTTTGGTTCAAGCCTACCGACAAGCGTGTCCCCCTGATTGCTATTCCTACCGAGCAAGCTCCTCGCGATTTCGTCGAGAGGCACCAAGACTACGCCAACCGTATCTTCGTCGCTTGCATCAAGCGTTGGCCCATCACCTCGCTTCACCCCTTCGGTACGCTTGTTGAGCAACTGGGTGAGATGGGAGACCTGAAGGTTGAGACGGATGCGCTTCTCCGCGACAACAACTTTGGTCCGGATGACTTCTCCGATGCTGTTCTTCGCAACGTCGGTTTCGAAGACTGGTCGGTCGCCAATGACGGTGAAGAGGCTCTTGAGAGCCGCCGCGATTTCCGCGCTGAGCAGACCTTTACCATCGACCCCAACGGCAGCAAGGAGCTCGACGATGCCATTCACTTCAAGACTCTTGAGGATGGCAACCTGGAGATTGGTATCCACGTTGCCGATGTCGCTCATTTCGTCAAGGCCAACTCTCTCGTTGACCGTGAGGCCAAGAAGCGCGGAACCGCTGTTTACCTTATGGACCGCACGGTGAACATGCTGCCTGCCAGGCTTGGTTCTGATATCCTTTGCCTGAGCCCCGGCGAGGAGCGTTACACCATCAGTGTTGTGTTCAAGGTCGACCCGGCCACTGGCAACGTGTTTGAGGATGACACGTACATTGGCAAGGGTGTGATCAAGAGTTCCGGCAAGCTCTCGTACGAGCAGGTTGATGCCATCATTGGCGGCCGCAGCTCATCTGAGCTTGGCGATAAGGAGAAGGACATTCAGAACCTGCACTCGATCGCGCAGAAGTTCCGTGAGGCTCGCTACGGCAACCGCACCACGAACATCCCGCCGCTTCGTCTGCTCTACCAGCTGGATGATGAGAATGTCCCCGTCGAGGAGAACATCTTCAGCAGCTCTCCATCGCATGAGCTTATGGAGGAGATCAGCCACAAGGCCAACGCCGCTGTGGCACACCTGATCCACGCCAAGCTCGGGGAGAAGGCTCTTCTCCGCCGCCATGCGGGCCCCAACCCTCGCCGGCTGCAGACTTTCGCTGATAGAATGTCGGCCATCGGTTATGAGTTTGACCCGACCAGCAGCGGCACGCTGCAGAGCAGTCTGTTCCAGGTCGAGGACGCTGTTGTCCGCCAAGGTATGGAGACTCTCCTTGTCAAGACGATGCAGCGGGCCAAGTACTTCGTGGCTGGCAAGCAGACTGAGGACTTGTGGTCTCACTACGCGCTCAACCTGCCCATGTACACGCACTTCACCAACCCGTCGCGGCGGTATGCGGACATCATTGTGCACCGCCAGCTCGAAGCTGCGCTGTCCAACGGTGCGATTGAGTTCACCGAGGACATTGAGTCCCTGAACAAGACTACGGAGATGTGCAACACGAAGAAGGATTCGGCGCACAATGCACAGGAGCAGAGCGTCCACATCGAGTCCTGCCGTAAGATGGACAAGAAGCGGCAGGAGGCCGGCGGCGACCTCATCTCCGAGGGTATTGTCCTCTGCGTCTACGAGTCGGCGTTCGACGTTCTCATTCCCGAGTATGGCTTTGAGAAGCGTGTGCACTGCGATCAGCTGCCGTTGAAGAAGGCCGAGTTCGACAAGAACAAGCGTGTGCTCGAGCTCTACTGGGAGAAGGGCGTTCCCTCGTCGACGTTCATTCCGGAGGATGAGCGTCCCAAGCATGGGTCGGTGCGCGGCAACAACGCAGTTCTCGCGGCGCGCGAGGCTGAGGCGGCCAAACAGGCGGCCAAGGAGAAGGAGGAGGCTCAGCGGCGTAACATGGACACCAACACCATGTCGGCTGACGATGTGGATGCTCTCTTTGACGATGACGACGATGCGGTGTCGGACCTTGCCGACATGACGTCTGGCGTCTCGCTCAACCAGACGGGTGCGGACCGCCCGACGCAGAGCATGCCTCCGTCGCCGACGCGGACGGGCCTGATGGCTTCGGACCACGCTCCTCACCGCACCAAGTCGGACCCGAAGATTTCGCAGAGCGCCAGCGAGGGCATCGAGTCCAAGCTGAGCAACAAGGAGAAGTACCTCAAGCTGTTCACTCTCCGCGAGGAGAACGGCGACTACATCCAGGACGTCAAGGAGATGACTCGTGTGCCGGTCATCCTGAAGACGGATCTTACCAAGAGCCCTCCGTAAGTAGTGCCTCGTTTGGGGTAGTGAGATGTTGCTAACAAGTTTGATAGATGCCTGACGATCAGGTCTCTCAACCCGTACGCTCTTTAAGCGGGGCTGGGACCAGAAGCGTTCTATCAGCTGGAAGCTTGCGGTATGGGGCGAGGGAACAGATAGAGCGGAGGCTCGGACTGTGCTCGCTTTGCTTTGTACACATTCTTCGGAGCTGTACATAGCCTGTGCAGACCAACGGACCATTCCTTAGGGGGTGGGGTGGAGGACAGGACGGGGGCCGCTACTTTTATTCACATGGACGACAACATGGCTAGGACGGAGCGTTGCGGGCGGCCTCAGTGGGCAAAAGCGTCGCAATTTGCGAAGGAGCGATCAGATTGCGTAATGGAAGAAAAAGAGTGGTTTTTATGCGCAAGTGGTAGAGGTCGGCGGGGGATGGCGTGTGCATGGGGGCGTATGCTGTTAATGAGTCGAGTTTTAGGCCCAAATAAGTAGTCGAGCAGCAATAATGGTTAGACGATCTTGCGTTCGACGCGTGCCGGCTCCCGGACAAGCTTAATCTTAGGCTTGCGCTGGCAACGATGCGCTTGTCTTTTTGCGGGGCGCCGTGGCCCTGCGGCGGGGAGTGTGTCGCGGGGCGCGCAGCAGCCATCTGGGCAGCTTTCGGAAGGGGGGGCTTCCCTTCGTCTCCCTTTGGGCGTGGGGCAATGCGCTGGATGGGCGGCTTGGCCACGTTCCGCCTTGATGGGGCGGCAGCGGTTTCAGCCAGTGGCCCTCGCGTCGCAGGACCCCCGGCATGACACGCTCAACACCACACCCGCCAACCAATGGCCCCCCTCCCCACCGCTTGCGTCGCGGAGACAGCTACGGCGCCGCGCCTGCAGCCGATGCAGATAGCCTTCCCGCATCTGAAAAGCTTGTCGCAACCATCAGATTGGGTGCCTCCGCGCGGATGCAGAGGCTTCCGCGAGCAAGCCGTCTCAGCCCGGCGTATAAGTCTCAACTCTCCCTCCCAGGGACCGACATCTCCTCGCTTGGCAGCTCAGGTACAGCGGTCCCCTTAATACCACCTCCCGCTTCTTATATTCACTTCGTCCCGGAGCCCGTCCTCTTTCCTTCCTGAGGCTCCATTCCTGCTGCGCAGCTTAATTCTTCCTTGCCATTCGCTCTTTTCTTTCTTCCTCTTCCACGTCCCTGGTCGGACTACCATTCCTTCGAACGACAGCGACGACTCCCTTGCGCTTTGACAGCGAACCTCGCGATCCTTGAACCTACAGCTTCACCTAATTCACCAACCATGCCGAGCATAAGGAAGATCATCCGGGCCATCTTCGTCCTGGGCCCCGTCGTGTCCAACGCCGCACCCATTTTCGGCTGGGGTCTCCTGGCCCGCACCGACGAGGAAAGCAGCTATCCCGCACCCGCAGAAGACCCTGCCGCCGCCGCTGCCACTCCAGGCGTTGCTTCTACGCCCGCTGCCATGGCGACGCCTGCTGCTGAGTATTCTGTTGCTGCTGCTGCCGCCGCCGCCGAAACACCTGCGGCGGTCGAGACTCCCGCGGCCGAGACTCCCGCGGCTGATGCTGCTGCTGCTGCTGCTGCTGCTGAGGCTTCGGCCACTGAGGCGGCCGCAGCAGCAGCAGAGACGACCGCCGCCGCCGCTGGCGCCCTCTCCGACATCGACATCCTGCAATTGTAAGCAACCTGGTTTGCCTCCCCATGAGACAAGCATGCTGATCCCTCAACAGCGCCCTGACCGCCGAGCACCTGGAATCCGAGTTCTACAAGCAGGGCTTCGCCAAGTTCCCCGCATCCGACTTCACGGACCTGGGCCTCACCGAGGACGACGTGACGGCGCTGCAGCAGATCGGCAGCACCGAGGCCACGCACGTGTCGACGCTGCTCTCGACCATCGCCAGCGGCGGCACCCAGCCCGTCGCCCCGTGCGAGTACGAGTTCGGCCTCACCGACGCCTCGACGATGCTCAAGACGGCCCGCATCCTCGAGGCCGTCGGCGTGTCCGCCTACCTCGGCGCCGCCCCGCTCATCAGCGACCCCGCCATCCTCAGCGCCGCCGCCTCCATCGTCACCGTCGAGGGCCGCCACCAGACCCTGATCCGCAAGGCCGCCGGCGCCGAGCCCGTCCCGTCCGCGTTCGATACCGCCCTCGGCCCGAGGGCCGTCTTTACGCTCGCGTCGCAGTTCATCAAGAGCTGCCCGGACGGTTCCAACCTCAACGTCCAGGCGTTCCCGTCGATCGACCTGGGCGGTGCGACCAGCGCCATGGCGGGCCAGAGTCTGGTGCTCGAGGATCCCGCGCAGCCCGAGGGTGCACAGTTTTGCGCTTTTATGAGCAAGTAAGTTTTTTTTCAACTTCTTCCCTCTTGTTCTTTCTCCCTGGAGTATAGCTCTAACGTTGATTCAGTGGCGGCGTACAATTCTCTTCATTGGCGAACGGTAACTGCGAGGTCCCGCAGGGTTTGATCGGCGAGACCTTCATGATGGTTACGAAGCAGAAGGGTATCACTGACGATGATGTCCTTGCTGGGTAAGTCTTTACCCCATTGCTCCCTCCTTACCCATGCAAATACTAACCAATAATCTGTTTAGGCCTTCCGTTCTTGAGATGTCATAGATTTTGCTCCCTTCTTCCTTCAAGACTTAATCATTTCTTCAGAAGCCGCGTAAGATCCCGTGGCAGCAGGGGTAGCAACGCGAGACGTTGATAAGAGATATAACTTTTTGTCACTCATACACCCTCATGCCGGGATTGAGGGGAAAAAAGAGGAGGGAAAGCAGGGGATTATGCCAGGGAGGCTGGCATTGGATCAGTAACGCGTATGAGGAAATGGGGTGGATCATTTATCGGGCAGGGCAGGAACTTTTGCCCTGATTGCCTCTTCTTTCTATGCTTACTGATCCAGGGGGAGGGCTGTCACCATTCTACTTCTTTTCTTCTTCTCGTTACGACAAAGATGGCTCTCCCATTGTTACGTCTTCATCCTTCTTTTTCTTTGTCTTTTTCTCTCGAGATACCAAAACGTTGCGCAGACAACGATAGGGGAATCCCTCTCATGTGTAATAGCATAACATCTAAAGAAGCAAAAAGGAAAAACTAGATCCATTCAAGAAAAAAATGCACGCACACAGACAGACAGACAGACAGACAGTGAATAGCGGCCAGAGAAACCTTGTAACAGATCGACCAGGGGGGCTGGACATCGATCCTGCATTATCTCTCATTTCGGCGTGCTGTACAGCCGATGCAGAGATGGCATATGTAGATACTAATCTCGTCTCACAACGCGAGTGATCTACAAGGTCTGAAGTGGGGTTGGGGGGCGGGGGGGCGGAGCGAGAGATCGGTGCAGCAGTGCTGTAGCAAGGGGAATTAACACCGCACCCTGCAACGTCGGTTAGGAGAGAGAAGGAAAAAAATTTCCGTCGGTTGCCTCGCCATCTTTTTTTCGATCTTTTTTTTTTATCCATGCTTCCTTGTACGATTACACGATCCTACTCTTTGCCTCTCGATCTTTCTTCTACCCCGGCGCTTTGAACCCGCCACATATAAGGATTTTCGCCGACCACTCATATCATGCAAGCACTACGATGCCACCATCCGCGAAACAGTAGGTGGGCTTTCCCACCACCACAACCAACCGGCCATGCCTACCGCCATGGCGCCTTGACCTCGTCCGATGATCCCATTCCCCCCTACCCCATCAAAAAAAAAAGCCCAAAAATGTCTGTTTGTTGCCCGAGGCCAGCCAGCCCGCTGTTGAAGAACGACAAGCCGCGCGCACTGCATAGAAGATATCACACAGAATGGAAATACCTAATTTAGCCTAGTCTACCTCACCAGCATATATTTAGTCTCTTATCGTTAGGGCCCCTGAGAGGAGTCGATCCATCGGATTCAGACACCCCGCCTCTTTCCTCCGCCAGACCCTTTCCTGATCCGCCGGACCTTGGGGATGAGACGAGGGAAACGAACCATCTACCGTCGTGTGCGTCCTGGAGATGGCTGGCTGGCTGGCTAGCAATTCAGCATTTATGCTCCCCGTTCGGCTCAAAAGGCTGCGGGTACGTGAACTCAAAAAAAAAAGGGAAAGAAAGGAAAAAATAGGATTGGCAGCGGAGCGTAAGTGCCGCAGAAAGAGACGGTTTGGTCGCTGATGCGGAAGCAATCACAGAGTCGCTCAGGGAGCACAGCGGATCGCCAGGAAGATGTATTAGATTAAGAACGATTGACCAAGAGCGTGAATTGTGTTGCCAAACAGTTCAAATGACTGGTCCCAACACACTCGGTATGAAGGCGCCGGTTTGAGCAATGGCCGGATTTTGGACCTTTTTCTCGAGATTCATAAATAATATTGCGTAGCATGTGTGTGAGTGAGATGGACAAACGCAGACCTTGGAGCTGACTGTACTATGTATTGAAGTCTATGTATCTCAAGAAGTCTACGGACATTTCTCCATCAAGAAAATAAGAAGTGGTTTCGAGTCATCTGGAGGCTCCTGATTTTTTGATCCTATCCTACATCCAGAATACCAGCGGTGCCGCACTAGATAGGTTGCGGGAAGATGGAAAGATAGGGCAGAAAGAAAACAAAAAGGAAGGAGAGGAGCATCACAGACGCTACCTTCCGACAGCGGCTTCCGAAGCCTTCAAGCTACCAACGACAGAGAAGCATATGAGAGGCGAGATGACATACGAGAGCTAACAAGTCACAATTGTGGTCAGTCTTCACTCACTACGCATGCATAGGGTAGGGAGGATGGGGCACTGGGACACAACTCACCGTCAAAAACTTCGCAATCGACATCTTCTCCCTCTCATCACTCCCGTTCACATCGGCCAAGGCCGTCAGCTTCAGCGCCGGCGGCCCCGCCGGCATCAGCATCATGGCAAACCACAAGATGGGATCCTCGTCGAGGACGTTGGTGCGGGTGGCCAGGGCCCACACGAGCGGGATGGAAATCAGCGGCCACAGCACATATCTGACGAAGGTGATGATGGCGAACGGCAGCCACGGCACGTGGCCGCTCTCCTGGCCGGCCTTTTGCTTGCGCAGGCTGGCGCAGAGCTTGACGCCGACGACGACGACCTGCAGCGCGGCGAACAGGTCGCCGACGTTCTTGAGCGACGACGTCAGCCACGCCTTGAAGTAGCCGCCGGCGTCGGGCGCGGAGAAGAAGAGCCGGTGCAGCGCGGGCGTGAGGCCGATGAGGCAGCCCAGCAGCGCGCCGATGACGGGCGCGTTGGCGAACTGGTAGACGAAGCTGAGGGCCGAGCGCGCCCACGGGGGGAGCTTGGAGAGCTCGTGGGCGCCGCGCCTGTAGGCCTTGCGGCCGGCCTTGTTGCCCCTGCGCGTGACGGAGTCGGGTAGGAGCGATGTATCTTCGGTGGCTTGCTCACCGTTGTTGTTGTTGTCGCTGTCGTCGCTGTCGTTGTCGGACGATGACACGGCGGCAGGATGCTGCTGGGCTGGCTTGAAGCGACCGTCTTCGACGTCGTCGGCGCCATTCTCGTCATCACTGGCATCGTCTTCGTCGTCTTTGCCGTCGTTCCCTTGTTCAGGAGCGTCCTCTTCTTGGCCATTGAGCAGGCGGGGGCCGAGTGCGAAGGTCAACGAGTTGCTGACGATGGCATTGACAAGGAAGTACGACTTTGCGCGGTCAACGACGTCGTCGGAGCCGTCAAGGGCCGAGAGCACGCCGGTGGCGCTGAGGGACTGGACGAGCAAGAGCGGCAGGGATGTGGTGTTGTTGAAGGCAATTGCCGGCGTCACCCACGCGGGGAACTTGAAGATGCGGGTGCACAGCACGCCAAGAGCAATTGAGATGACGTTGTACACAATGGCGAAGACTGCAGGCATCTGTCAGGGATGGATCACTCTTGTCAAGTGACGGGTGCGGACTGACGGAGGATGGGGATGTATTTGGCGCCGCTATCGAGACTGAGCTGCGAGCCAACATTGTGGATCAGCAGGGCGGGCAGGAACAGGCGCACGCATGTCTTGGAGATGTCTTTGGCGGAGCTTTCGGAGATGAGGTTGAAATTGCCAGCAACTGCGCCGTAGAAGATGGTCAGCAGAACGGCGACCGAGGCCTGCAGGGCGGCCAGGAAGACAGTCAGGATGCTGGAGGCCATTGGATGGGGAGATTGGTGGGGGAGCAGGCGCGACAAAGAGGCGGGCGTAGTGGTTATCAGGCACGCCAGCTGAAGGCCCAGACGCGCGCGGGCGTCCAAGGCTACGTCATATTCGAGTGGCCATCCTTGGTTTCTTCCGTAGCTCGCGTTGGCATCGACATCTAGCAACAAGTCGTTCCTATTGATCAAGCTGCCAAGCCGGCTTGGATTTCGTCAGGGGGGGCTTGGTGTTGGGCGTTAGCGGTCGTGTTCTGGTCAACGTGACCGCGGAGTCTTCGCGTCGCTGCCCCCAACCACTTGCCCCACCGCGAAGCCTGGCCAGCCCACCTCGCAACACATCATCGCCATCATCTTGGCGACCATCCCCCGGCACGCGCTTGCACTCGCAGAGAAATCGCGGCCATCACGCATGCCCCGCCGGGACGGTGGCATGGTGGGGCTTGTGGGGGCCGACGCGGGCGTGTACGACGTCACACACTATGTCGTGGCCGGTGAATGCGAGCGGGCCGCCTGTCACGCAGATGGCCACTGGAGCAGGCGAGAAGGGTGCCAGTTGCCCGTCTGCTGGGCTGCCAGCGACACTGCACTCACAGTGCGTGGAACGATCAACACTCGTGTCGGTGCCAAGTCAGCACAACACCAGATCATCTATCATGACCTTCCGTATAGGGTAGTACCTACATGACGAGCTATGCAGATCCGGGGAAAGTCCCGAGAAAACACCCGGCTCGTGCACCTCGGTCACCGCACAGACCCCAAACTTTTCTCCGCAATCTGCAAACCTGCAGTTGGGACTCTCGTCAAGCGACGCCTATGCCAAGGAACTGATGCAGGCTGTCGTTCACACTTCACGTAGCGCCATTTTCTGAGCATAGCCGCAAAGAGTTTTTTTTTTTGGTATTTTAGAGTAACAAAGAAGTGGCGATCATGCAATCAGACGCTCGTCTGGTATGATGCCAGACGGCAGGTCCTGTAAGAGGACCGCAACAGTAAGCCGAGAAGAACCACCGTTGTAAGAAATAGGATGAGCAAAAGGCCACGAGTCAACCTCCCCATCAAGGAGAGGGACGTCAGAACTGCCCAATGCTGTGAAACCCAAACCCTCTGATGAAAAGCATCTAAACTGAGGAAAGGACAGGAACCCAGAATTTTGACACAAAACTTTTCCTGAACGGAGGAGACTAAGCGCCTCGTTCAAAAATCTCCGGGGGCTCACCAGCTCCCACACCCGTACACCTCTTACGCAAGAGGCAGGGCAATTCACGACTGGGGATAACCGAGGCTGAGAGCAATGTTCTTCCACTTCTCCGCCTCATCCGAGGCCTTCTTCTGCTCGTCGACCAATTCAGCAATACGCTTCTCCAGTTCCTGCACGTGCTCAAACTTCCTCTGCCGAGACTCACGCGCCGCAAGCGTGTTGCGAGCACGCTTCATCGCCACCTTGTCCTCCGGGTTCGTCACCGTGATAGGAGGCAACGGACCCTTGCGGCGACGAGGCTTGCTGACACCCGCGTTCTGGGTGAGAAGGGCAGGGGAGTTGGTGTTTGACTTGCGTCGGCTGGACGGGTCAACCACCACGGGCTTGGGCGAGCTGTTGTTCGAGCTGGACTGGGTGAAGGACTGGTTGCTGACGGAGCGCTGGAGTGGGGTTGCAGTAGCAGCAGCCTTCTCGTCTTCCGGGAAGAGCGAGAACCAGTTTTGAGAGGACATGTCGCCGCCGTCCTGGAAGATTGGCGACGTATCGTAGCTGTCACCGATGTACGGAGACTCGTTGATGGACGGCGACGTCAAGTTGGTGAAGGCAGCCGAGGGAGGCGCCGAGGCAAGCGGGTCGTGGAAGATGTCTTTGGGCGACACGGTGCCGACAGAGCCGGCCATGGAGTCGTTCATGGGGACAAAGCTGGCCGGGCTGGTGTACGCGTCCCAGTCGATCTCCACGTTGAAGGAGTCGAAGGGAGCGGCGCCCTCGAAGGCGGCCATGTTCACTTCCTTGTCTGACCAGACGTTAGAACGCGAGTGTGGCAGGCGCGGGACTGGCCGGTGGGAATTACCTGCGAGCATGGTGCCGGTGGAACGGTTCCTCTGGTGCTTGTGGGTATTGATGTTTCCTGTGCTACTGGAGAAGAGCGGGACCGGGGGACGAGAGTGTTGCGAAGTGGTGTTTCGACGAAATCCGATGGTTGAGGCAGGTGCGCTGTTGGCGTAGAACGGCGAGGCGTTAAACGTAGGACGAGACGGAGGAGCGCTCGGATGACGAGGGGGCTGCGAGGCCGGCGTCGGTTGATCGAAGAGTTGAAAGTCTTCCGAGGGGAAGTTCAGTCGTGGTTGCTGCGGTGTAGGTTGCCGTGCGGCGTGGGGAGCTGGTGAGGGGAGCCATGGTGTCTGTGGAGAAGCCGTGGTGAACGACGGGGCGTCGAACGTGGAGGGAGGGCGTCTGAAGCTGGAGCGCGAGGCTATGCTTGAGACAGTTCCTTGCGGAAACTGCTGTGGAGTGGAGAGATATGGAGCTGAAAACGTTGAGGAAGCCAAAACAGCGGAGGGGGGTTACGCAGCCATGATGTCGGTTCTCAGGCTGTGTATATATCAAGTGGTGTTGGTAGGCGAGGATGGGGAGGAAGGCTGCCTGAGAGGGCGCGGCGACATATTTGAACCGCGTGCGCGGCGTAGCGAACGGCCAAGGCTGGCTGTGACTCATTGTTGGGCCGCCCAATCAGCAGCGCACTGAGGTGGGCTGGTGCAGGGGGGCCCATGGGAGCGGCGCGCGTCGGCGTTGCGAGCTAGCGGCCGATGGAGGCTGCCAGGCTGCCTATCGCCGGCCCAGCCACGAGCGACATCTGATCTCTCGTCGCCCGTCCCCACCGCTGCACCGCTGCACCGCTGCACGATGGCGTCGGCGTCGGCGCGCCTGCTGCCAGCCTGCGCCAGATTTTTTTTCGCTCATCCGCCGCGCGCGTCGAGAGGGTCCCAAGGACCGTCGCTGCGCAGCGCGTCCGGTTGCGCAACCTGCTGCCTGGCCTGGCTGGCCTGGCTGGCCGCTCCTTTCTCGGAGGCGGAGCACGCGGCACGGCACACACGGTCTCTCAAAGCGGGCTAGTCGGCCAACACTGACACGACGCTGGAGGCTGGCAGCCGGGTACTGTGTAGCGTAAATAGCGCGGCAGGCGGTCGTGGGCGGAGAGTTTCGGCCCTGGTCGTCGACAGGGCGTCGCGCTAAGCCAGCCCGGGCAAGCTCGACGACGCTGAGCTCACACCTGTTCACGGGCAGCGCGGCAGCGCGGCCACGACACAGCCAAGGCGATAGGGCAGGTTCCGGTCAGACAGTCAGCCGCGCTAGCCACGCCGGTATCTCTGCTGCCTCGCCGCCCCCAAGCCACCCCAAAATCCTACCTCGGCGCCGTCGACACCGGCGCTGACTTGGGCATGCGCGGTGAGTGGAGCCAATAACGGTGCTGCCTGCCTGCCTGGCCGCCTGCCTGGCTGCCCGCCTGCCCGCCTGCCTGGCTGGGGGAACACGCGCACCGCAGCGCCCGCTCCTCTGGCTCCTCTGGCTCCACGCTCCGCCTCTCCAGCATCCCCAGAATCACCGGAAACACAGCCTGCATGAGTCACTCGTCACGGACCTGCGCAGGTTTCAGGGAGCGAGATCCGATCAAGTTACAGGACGACGTCTGTTTTCCGCCTCCCGCGGCCTCGGATCCGCCGACCATTCGCTGTCATGCAGATTGCCCTGCGCTGCGACCTGCTGACTGACCGCGCCCGGCTTACATATCCTGCCAGCATCAGGCAAAACCCGAGCATGGCGCCCGCCTGCTGATTCCCGGGCTCCGCTCAGCCTCAATAAACATGGCCCCCATTGGTCAATTCCATGGCAGCCAGGCCGTGCGCGTCTCACGGGTCCCAGCGCTGCGAGGCGAAGCGGTTGGTTTGACGTAGGGTGTGGGAATATACTTCAACGACTACCAAGCGTACCGAGACAGTACACCCACTTTCTTTGTCCTGCCGACCTACCCTCCCTTTCTTCCACCGTGCCTTTTGTTTATTTTTGCAGGAGTCATCTGAGCTTTCAAAGCCAATATGGGCAGGACGCGAGTGACTTCGGGCTAATCCAGTAATTCTCCGCTGGCGGTCTAGACGAAGGAACTAGGTACCGCCACTATCTCGACTTGATACCAATAGCTCAGGGTCTGGCGGCCTCTGCACAGCTGCCTCCAAGCGGAGACTTCTTACGGTGCGGCCTTTACGAGACCCTGTCTGGATGTGGGCCTCGGTCAGACAACATCCACCGGTCGCTTTACTTTCCTCACTAAAAACTTCCAGGGAAACGAACCATGGCATGCGTTTGCTTTGTATCTTCTGCAGGACCAACACTCATCAGACAAGCTTGATGCCCCTCTTTCTCAGTCTCTTCAGCCCTGACTGCTCCTCATCACGCCGATACAATGCCTCAGGACCCTTCTCGCTGAACTCTTCTGTATCCTTGCTCACCTCTCCATCCTGGAGCCAGTTCATAACCGTCCTCCATCCCTTTTCGTCCGGCTCCTCCTCGCCCTCTTCCACCATATACCGCATCCTCAACGCCGTCATGGCAGCCAAGTTGATCAAGCCGATCCGCATGAACCCCTTACCTTCTTCCTCCCGCTCCAGCAGCAACCCATTGACAGCCAAGTCATACTTGGTCCGTTTCTTGCCGTGAAACCCCAGAAATAGGCAGAAGCAATCAAGTACCTCGTCATCGCCCCTGGGAAAGTCTAGCTTCACCGAAAAGTCCATGCCCGTCTGCTGGCGCCAGGCTCTCCCGACCTCGCGCACCCCGCGCACAGCTCCATCGGGCCCCTTTCTGCGCAAATCCGCGTCCTCGTCGCCGTCGTCGTGGTCGATGACGACCATGTTGAACTTCTGCCTGATGGACACGATGTCGGGTGTGTACAGCGACTCGACCACGTCTGTCCCAGTGTACACGACCTGGATGCGCCGCATGTAACCCGTCACCGTGAGAGAGGAGGCCTCGGCTAGGAACGGACCGAAGGAGTTGCGTAGGCGGGGGTCGTCGACGCTGACGGTGGCGAGAGGCACTTGGGGCCAGCGGCCGTGGTGCTGGGTCGAGCCGCTGACGGAGAGCCACGACCAGGATGGGGCGATGTAGTTGAAGTAGACTCCCTTTTCCGAACTGTGATCATCCTGCTCTGGCTCTTCTTCTTCTCCCGTCTCCCCCTTTTCTTGTTCCACAGTCTCGGCTGGTGTCGTCTCTGGTTGGGCTGTCTCTATTTGCAGTAACTCTGGCTGCGACGGTTCCAATTGTGCCGTTTCTGTTTGTGTTGCCTCTGGCTGTGTGGTAATCGATCCCGAGGTAGCTTCGACATGAGTGCCTTGTGAATCACCAGCTGTTGGATTCACTGACGATGCTTCCTTGGTCAACGCCCGTTGAGCGGCCAGTTCCTTTGCGAGCATCCTCGCCCTGGCATAGAGGCCGGTCACCCTAGATCTCGTAATGGAAGTGTCTTGGGTCTTCTCGTCCGCGTCCGACGACCCCTCTTTCTCCTTGATCCCCTCGCCCCTGAGGATTTCCTCGGCAGTATTTAAGCACACCCGATCTATCCACCGTTTCTCCACCGCATGCGGCAGGGCGGAGAACTCGCCAATATCACTCCCCGGCCACCGGTCGGCCTTCCACAGCAAGCTCAACGGCAAGGTGCTCTCCCAATGACCCGCCACGTACGCATCTCCAGGCAGCATCTCGGCGAACTCCTCAGCCAGGCTCGACAAGATGATAGGCATGTCGCTGCGCACCGTCAGCCACTTTTGCGAAAAGCCTTCGCACAGCTCATTCCACGCGTCGATGACGACGGCGTCGTCGCCCACAGCCTCTCCCCCCGCATTAACGCCCTTCCTCTGCAAGTCGCGGGCCTGCCACTTCGCCTGGCCGTGCAGCAGCCTGCGGAAGGGGTAGCCGCCGGGGAACGTCTCGGACGCGAGGGCCTGGCCCGGGGCGCGGCTGGCGCAGCACTCCCAGACGAGCTCGTGCCGGGCAAAGTGCAGCACGCGGCGGGCGAGCTGGCGCTCGCGGTGGATCCAGGCGCGCGCGAACGACGGCGCGCGGTGCGCCCACGCGAAGGCGTCCGTCTCGTAGTCGTACATCCACCACGAGCGCACGAGGCCGGCGGGCGACGACGGGGTGGCGGCGCCCGGGCGGGCGGTGGCGTGGAACTGGATGGGGACGGTGTCGAGGGGGTCGCGGTCGGCGAAGAGGCCGCCGCGCGCGTCTGGGCAGTGGTCGGCCGAGAGGTTGAGCACGGCGTGCTTGTAGGTGCGGGCCATCAGCGAGGCTTCGCGGAACCAGTCTGAGGGCGAGTCTTGCACGATGCAGAGCGAGTCGATCCAGAGCCACTTGACTGTTTTTTTGCGAATGCAGGGTCAGCGTCCTGCAGAACGGCTGCGGAGAGGGAAGTGTGTCAATACCGTTGTACCAGCTGGCCACCTCGAGGGCATCGCGGAACGTCTGCGGCAAGTCGGCAGCGTCTACACCCTCGCCCTGCCGCTCGTCCAGGTTGGCCGTCGTCAGCACCGGGAGCTCCTTCGCGCCCCAGGCTCCCCAGCAATGGCTCAGGGTGATGTACCGATCACCAGCCGCGTCATGGCCGGCGCAAACGAGGCGGACCCTCCCGGACTCCCTCGCATGTTCAACGTCCAGCACGCGCGTGGGCCGGCTCTTGGCTACGAAGGCGGTGCACTCGTCGTGCGCGCCGTCTGCATTCTCTTCGCAGCGCGCGAACCAGCCCTTGGCCAAGTGCCTCGACCTGTCCGAATCAGTCCGCCCCTGCACGACGTCCGTCACGCCGTGCTCGGCGAACCACTGCCTCCCGTCCGGAAACCAGATTGACATGTTGTCGCCCAGGGAGTCGATGTCCCACAGCTGCATGCGGTAGTACGTGTGGTAGTTGGAATGGCTCCGCGGGCTCGTCGACCGCGTCCACACGAAATACAGCACTTCGCTCTCGCCCATGCCGCCTCGCCCCGCCCAGCACATTTCCAGCCGGTGCGACTCGGCGTTGTCCGGCCGGTACATGTCCACCACCTTGTTCCTCTCCAGCCGTTGATGCAGCCGCGTGCATATGGCGCACCCGACCGCTTTTGCCGCTTCCAAGCTGATCAGGTTCCAGTGGTGCACCACCGCTTTGGGCAGAGCCTTCTTTTTCTTCTTCCCCTTCTTTCTCTTCTCTTCATTCACCCCCTCTCCTTCTCCTTCCTCCTCCTCCGCCTCCTCCGCCGCCACCCCCTGCACATACTTGACATAATACCCCAACGCATCCAAACACGCCCAGCACAGCTTATGCGGCGTGCCCTTCAGCAGCAAGTCCCTCTTCCCCCTCCCCCTCTCCGCCCGCGGCCTCCTGGCATCGTCTTCCACGGCGATGGTCCTAACGAGCGTCTCGTCATCCATTCCGTACGTGAACGGCGACTCGTCGAGCGTGCGGACGACCGCGGGCGGCATGGGCACGTAGATCTGCGCGTCGGCGCGGTCGGTCCGGCCCTCTTTGGTGTTGATGACCTTGAAGACGACGTAGTCTGATCGGTCTCTTTCTTCTTCTTCTTCTTCTTCTTCTTCTTCTGCTGAGGAGGAGGGAGAAGAGGACGAGGACGAGTCTCGATCAGAGTATAGGGTTCCAACGTCATTGGCGTCTTCGTCTTCACCTTCGTCTGGACTGTGGGCATCGTCGTCGCTGCCTTGGCTATCCTTGCCATCATCGCCATCATCATCACCGTCATCATCGTCATCGTCATCATCATCATCATCATCATCATCATCATCACCACCACCACCACCACCACCATCAGAAGAAGAAGAAGACGAGGAGGCGGCTGCGGCGGTGGTGAGGTACGCGTACGGATCGTGCATGCGCTGCCGCCGCCACGGCATCTGCCTCTGCAGCGAGTCGTCCATGGCGTTGATCACGGCCCACTCGTCCCTCGACATGTTGTCCGGGAAGTTGATCGGGTCCGAGGCCAGAGCCAAGCTTGCTAGGTTGTCGTTCATTTTCTTCTTTTCCCCCTTTTCCTTGTTTTTTCCTGACTATTTTTCTTGTGTTTGTTTCGGATGGCTGTGCTCACACACACAAGAGGAGGACGTCAGAGAGAAATGGAGAGAGTGAGAGAGAGGGGCAAGAGTCATGATGATGGTGAGAGTGCGGAATATCTGGTCTTATGTGGCGGAAAGAGTATTTGGCCCCCACTTTGGAAAAAAGAAAGAGAGGCAGTAAGCCGGAGCTACTGAGTGTGGCTCCCCGTAGCGTCTTATTTGGGGCTTCTTGGCATGCACACGGTGAGGCCTAAATTGGACTGACTTCGACCTCCTGATTTGCTTCTCTGGCATCTCCTGGAAAAGAGATTGTCAGCAGATGTTGCCCCTTACAAGTAGTGATTTATAAATGACTGAAGGTTTCAGGTACCGAAAAGGTACTTGTTGTCGTTGTTTACCATCATATCTACCCGACTGTGGCTCAGCTCTGTTGGTGGAGGTAGTGTTGTATATCACGAATCATGTGGAAGGAATACTCAAAGTGTTTAACAGCTTCTTAGCATGCCTAATATACAGTGAAGAGGAGAGTTACTGCTCTGGTATATCGATTTTCTCCCCTCAAGATATCCCTTCCCCAGACTAACCATTGAGTTGCGAGCTAATGTGCAGTCAAAAGCAGACCTCCCGCTGTACAATCCCGTGAACATTTTTTGTGATATTCCCTCCACTAATTCTGCTCAGGTGGTAAACCAATACCTCGATAGAAACGCCGCCTGATGATGCCTAATCCAGTCCATACCGTCGTCCCATCATGTCGGTGATGCCATTTCAGAACCGCTGCAACACCCCCTTCACAACGCCGTCGAGAACGACCTGACCGGGGACCATGAGCTCCCTGATGCCACTGCCCTCCCCACTGCCCTCCTGCAACCATCTCTGCAGCAAGTCGTTGCTCTCCTTAGGCTTGATGTCCTTGTTCGCCGTGCCGACCGTCACGTGTGCGATCTTGTTCGCCGTCTCCCACTCCTTTGCCTCGGCCTCTCCCGCCGGCGGCAGCAGCCTGACGACAAAGCACATGACCCTGTTGTCCCAGACCAGCCGCTCGAACTGCACCTTCGCATTGCCCAGATCCGGATCCGTCAGGTTCGCAGATGCGGAGCCGCGCTGTGCGTGCAGATCGAGCATCTTCTGCCAGTGCTCCGGGCGCTCCTTGGCCGACGCGCGGTGGATGATGGTGACGTGGAACTCAGGCTGGACGCGACGCATGCCCTGGAGTTGACGGTAGAACTTCTGAGTCGCCATGTCCTGATCCTGGAAGAGGGCGTCGAGAATGCCGGCGATGCGGTTCGAAGGAAGCTTGATGCAGAAATAATCAAGCTTCGGGGCCTTGCCCTTCGGCGCGCTCCCGTTCTGATGCTGAGACTGTTGCTTAGCCTTGCCGCCGAAGTTGAGCTCATGCTTGATGTCAGGCTTGTAGTCGTTGAGAGCGGCTTCAACGGCAATGTCGAGGTCTTGAGCGGTGGGCATGGTGCCAAAAAGCTTGGGGTACTCCGAGTTCAGCTGGGAGACGATTGTCTCAAGGTTGTCTCGCGAAGAAGCGGTGACATCAAGATTGATGACCAGGTCGAACATGTCGTCCGGCGACTCATTGGCGTTGATGGGCTGGAATCTCTGCAAGAACCCTTCCATGATGCCGATGACCTCGGCAGAACCCTTCTTGTTTGCCTGAATGGTCTGGTGGTTGTCGCCACGAGTCAACACACGATCCTGCATGGCCTGGCGGATCTTGGCGTAGTTCTGGCGGTCGTGAACCCAATGCAGCGCGACGAAGCGAACGTCATTGTTCTGAAGGTTGTACTGCATGTCCTTGATAATCTGCTCTCGCTCTCTCCTCTGGTGGTTGTTCCTGTCCGAAATCACGACCGGCCTGGTTCTGAGTGCATCAGTGCAAGCCTCTGCAAACCTTTGCGGACGGTTCTTCTTCCCCTCGATGTTGTCGTTCTGGACATGTCCCCAACCAAACAGCTTTGCGAGCGCAACAGCCACCGTGGTCTTGCCGCAGCCGATGGTGGCGATCGGGACGAGGACGACATTCTTGGTAACTTCAGCCGATGCAACGTTGCCTTCACCAGCCTCAATCTCCTGCCTGATGACATCGGCACCACTGACGCCTCTCGCCTTCAAGAAGTCGTCACGCATCTTGATGATACCGTGGTTCTCGTTGTATGCCTTCCTGAGTGCGGGTTTTGCGGCAAGCTGGCTCTTCGCGAAGTTGATGTACTCCTCGGTGATCTTCTTGTGCTTCTTGTACTTGGGCGGCTTCCCTGCGATGATGGCCTTGGTGCACTCGCGCCACTGGCGGTACATGAGGTAGGGCTCCTCGAATTTGTACTTGAAGAACCAATCCTCATACGGGGCATTCACGCTATCCCGTGCCTGGCAGCGAATGACGAAGCCCTCAGTGTCACGGCCAGCGTAGGCACCCGTCTCGGCAACACCATCCAAGAAGGCCTTCACCTTGAAAATATCGTTCTCCATGACATACATGGTCTTCTTGAAACCCCATTCGTCGGCAAACTTGTCGACCAGGCTTCCAGGGTACGTCATGAACTCGGGGACGTTGATGTTGATTCCATGGAGGTAGAGTCCGGCCTGGTCGGGGGTGTAAGCTAGCACATGCTCCTCGAACTCGTCGTCGCAAAGCTCAGCCACGGCGGTTGCGTTCATGCGCCTGAGGGCGTGTGCCAGGTCCTCCTTGGTCTTCCCCACCATTGCCAGATGCCTCTCGACCCATTTTTCACCGGCCTGGGCGTGGCTGAGTGGCGTGTCGTCGCGCGCGCCGGTCGAGTGCTTGCTGCAAACGAGCAGCGTGCCGTCGTCCAGGCCGGCAATGAAGATGATGCAGCCATTCTCCTTCACGCTCAGCTCGTACGGGCCTCGCGTGTTGTTTTCCACATTCCGCCACTGCGTCTTGTTGACCTCGCCGTGGTTGAAGAATTTGTCGTAGCCGCGGACGGCGATCTCGTCAATGCCGGCCTGGTTCTTGTAGGTGAAGAGGCCGCGGGCGTAGCTGGGCAGATTCGGTTTCTTGTAGTCCCAGTCCTGCATGCGCCACGAGTCGACGCTGCGGCCGTTGGGCAGCTGGAAGGTGTGCTTGCGCACGGAGAAGCCGCCTTTGGACTTGCCCTTGGTAGTGTGCGCCTCCAAGCTCAGCACAAGCTCTTTGGTCTCCTGCGGATCCTGGGGCCTGAAGGGGGCGGTCTCGCGATGTGCCATGGTGAGAAGAGCGCGTTGGGTACGAACGGCGGGGTGGGTTGCGATAGGCCTGAGGCCTGTGGCGGGGTTGGAGTGGGAATTTATGCTCGGCGGCAATCTGGATGACTCCCTCTTCCGCAGCGCCAGAGTCAAGGCAGCGACGGGCTGTGCAGGGCGGATTGGCGAAGGAATTGGACGTGCGAGGGCGGGCGAAGCGCAAAAGCGAGGTGATTTGATTGCGGCGCAAAGAGAAAGGGCATTCGGTATGTTGGTGTGACGCATTTCGTGGCACGGGCCAGAGCGGTGGCGGTGTCCGAATGGGTGAAACAGTGCCCCGCGGCGACTGCAGGATGGACCCATAGTCTTGCCTCGGCCGCAATCCTCTGACAGCTGTCGTGGCGTCTTGGAATAAATAGGTGATAGGGAACCCAGCTCGCTTACTTAAGGTCCTCACAGGGCGTGGGGCAGGCAGGCACCAGGCACCGATCTTGTAGCACATCCACGCCGCGGGCATCTCTGATGGGACGTCATCCGGCGCAAGATCAATTTATCCAGTCCCTCCTTCCCCAACCACAATAATGTCCCCAACGCCCAAACTAATCCTCTATCGCGGCTGGGACGACCCGGGCAACTACGTCTGGTCGCCGTTCGTCACCAAAGTCGAGCTGCGCCTCCGTGCAGCAGGAGTCGAATACAAAGCTGCCTCAGGCTCCGTCAAGTCCGCGCCTCGCGGCAAGATCCCTTACCTAACCATCAACGAGACCGAGAGCCTCAGCGACTCGACTCTCATCATCGAGAACTTGACTTCCACCGGCCTCCTCCCCGATGTCAACGCCACACTTGGTCCTGCCCAGCGCGCCCACGACCGCGCTCTCTGCGCTCTGCTCGAGGACAAACTGTATTTCTACCACGTGAGCGCAGTCGTCGCAAGTGTATGTATAAACGCCTAGAAGAAAGTTGATCAAGTGCAGTCTTTCGAAAGATGGATCCAGAACTACTACGCCATGCGCGACCATGTGCTGTGCGCTCTGTCTTATCCGGTGCGTGTCGTTGTCGGTTTGCTCATCCACCGTGGCGTCAAGAGCCACCTTCATGGCCAGGGCACGGGCCGCTTCACCGCCGAAGAGATCGCCGCTTTCAGGCGACAGATCTGGGAAAGCTTCGACGACCTGCTGAGGGAAGCGAAGGGAAAGCAAAGCGGCACCGCCGACGGAGAAAAGCCGTTTTGGATCATGGCTGGTGACGGTCCCACCGAGGCGGATACGGTGCTCTTTGGCTTCGTTGTTTCCGTGCTCATTTGTACTGCGTAAGTTCGCTTGTCACGGGTGGGAGTGGGAGTCCGCAGCGTGCTGACACAGTGACACCGGCTTGCCCAGCTCCCCGGAGTCGCAGGAAGTCGTGCGCAGTTTTCCGACGGTTCTTGAGTACGCAGAGAATCCATGGTCGTTTCTTCCCAGATTACAGGCACTGGGAGTGACCGCACGGAATATGGCATTGGATCAGTCCCTGATGTTTGGAAATACTCGTTGAAATTCTATCATGGGATATCGAAGATAAGATCCTAAGGCCTTGTTTCAGCCAGAGGAATCCAATGTACAAAGTCTAATCGTCTGGCGCCAGCCAAACCCAATCAAAGACGAGATAGGATCCCACCCAGGTATTGCTGCACCCATAGACTCGGTCTTAGCCACCGTCATAGCTGACACACACCTGATATCATTTACTCATCGTCACCGAAGAAGACCTTGACGGGCAGCCAAGCATCACCGCAGACCTTGAAGCGGTCCTTCAGGCTGCTCAGCTTGTCAACATCCTCCTTGGACAGCTCCCAGCCGTTGAGGTCGAAGTTGGCCTGAATGCGCGAGGCAGTGACGGACTTGGGGATGACGCTGGTTCCGCGCTGGAGACCCCACTTGAGACTGTACATCTTGTTAGCCTGTGTTGCCTAGCAATTGGGCTCCGATCATCAAGGGCATAGGCTCGTCTAGCAGCTGGGCAGGACACAAGGAGACTGTAGCAGAGCTAGTTCGCCTTTCCATGCCCAGAGGCTGCCTGACCCATGACCTTGCAATCAGTCTAGCGATGGTTCGTGCAAACTTACAGAACCTGCTGAATGGTTTTGTTGTTGGCCTTGGCAACCTCAGCAACGGTGGGGTCTTTGTACAGAGGAGAGTCTGTGGAGCCAAGGCAGGAGTAGGCGGTGGCGTGGATGCCCTTCTCCTTGAGGTAGGCAAGGAGCTTGGGCGAGGGGTTGTTGGGGTGGAGCTCGATCTGGTTGACGGCCGGGACGATCTGCAAAGTCGTGTCAGCGTCTGCTTGTTCGCGTAGGTACTCCCGAGATGCAAGAATGACGCGCTCTCACGTGCCAGCCAGCCCAACAAATTTTCCGAACGTGGGCCAATGGCAGCATTGGAAGCTCGGAGAAACTTTCTGGAAACCAGCTCAACGGCTGTTGGAGGAACTCACCTTGGTCTGGGGGTCGTTCAGGAGGATCTCCAGGTTCTTGATGGCGAAGTTGGAAACACCAATGTTGCGGACACGGCCGGAAGCGGGCAGCTTCTGCAGCTCCCTCCAGGTGTCGACGAAGTTCCAGTCAGGGTAGTGCTTCTTCAGGTCGGCGGGGTCGGTGGACGAGGGCCAGTGCATGAGGTAGAGGTCGACGTAGTCGGTCTGGAGCGACTTGAGCGACGACTGAATGCCCTCCTCGACGCGCTTGTGCCACGGGTTGTCGAGCTTGGTGGTGATCCAGATCTCCTCGCGCGGGACGCCCGAGTCCTTGATGCCGAGGCCGACCTCGTGCTCGTTGCCGTAGGCAAGAGCCGTGTCAATGTGGCGGTAGCCGGCGAGCAGCGCAGCCTTGACGGCCTCGCGGACCTCGTTGGGCTTGGACTGCCAGGTGCCGAGGCCGACGGCGGGAATCTTCGCCCCCGTGTTGAGGGTGAAGGTCTGCTTGGTGAAGTCGAGCGGGCCGGCCATTGTGTATGCGCGGGTGGCGGGGATGAGGAGCTTGCGGGAAAGAGGGCGGAGGGAGGAGCGTAGGGAGGAGCGCAGGGTCAATTGAGCAGTAAGTGCAGCAGACATGAGTGGGCGAGGCCAAGGGTGGGCGTCTTATACGGCGCAAGGCGTTCCGACCAGCCCACTTTGTAGCAATGATCACATCCCACCGCGCGGCGGCGCGCCCATCCACCGGAGCTGTTGACGTCGTAGCGGGGCACGCGGGCGATGGAGGGGCAGACGCGGCGGCGCAAGCTTGGACCTGCCGCACCTGCCGCACCTGCCCACCTGCCCTGGCCGGATTGCACGGATTGCACGGATTGCAGCGGCCCACTGCATGACCCGCTCTTCTGCCTCGAGGCCGGCTAAATTCCCGCCATTGGCTAGACCGCCGCCGGCGGCAATCATTGCCCCGAGCACCCAAGCTCGTCGTCGCCGCGCGCCGGAATAATCTCAGCCTCTGTCCACCAGCCACCATGTCGTCCGGCTTCGTCTCCGCCGGAACCAACGACCAGCCCGTCGAGCGCGACGCCGAGTGGCTCCAGGCCCAGCAGGACCTCGAGGCCCAGCGCCGCCGCAGGGAGGAGGAGAGCAAGCAGACGGACGGCAAGAGCCTGTATGAGGTGCTGCAGGCCAACAAGGGTAAATCCAGGCCGGGTCGCTGCGCGCGTCGCTTAGGAGGGCTAACATGACAGGTCTTGGTTGACCACAGCAAAGAAGCAGGAGGCTTTCGAAGAGGTATTGCCCACCGTCGACTGACTGACCTCGCACGATCGCTGGCTGACCGCCGCTGCCCGCAGTCCATCAAGCTCAAGAACCAGTTCCGCGCCCTTGACGAGGATGAGGCCGAGTTCCTCGACTCCGTGCTGGAGTCCACGCGCGCCAAGGAAGCCGCGCTGAAGAAGGAGACCACCGAGCAGCTCGACGCTTTCCGCCGGCATCAGGAAGAGGTCGAGCGCGCCGCCCGTCTCACCGGCGCCACTGACGGAGACCAGCCCGCCGAAGAAGAGCACTGGGCCTCGGCCGGGAGGAAGCGCAAGAAGGCCAGAGACAAGGAGTCGCTCATGGGAATCAAGATCCGCCGAACCTCCTCGGTTGGCGAGAAAGGCGCATCATCCAATGCGTCTCCCAAGACCGACACCAAGAGCCCCGATCCTGCAGAAAAGGAGAAGGAAATCGTACCTTCTGCCGGCGTCTCCAAGCCGGAAAATGTGACCAAAACGGCCACCGGGACGGGTCTTGCAGCTTCCGAGAAGACGAGTGGAGTTGTTGGCTCGACAGTACCAAAAGAGACCCAAGCCCAAAAGCCCAAACCCACACCCGCGGCGCTTGGCCTCGGCGGCTATTCGTCAGACGAAGACGACTGAGCAGTCACGGGATACCTGGTAGCGTACTATTGAATAGTTAGGGATGGAAAGGACAATGAAAATGAAAAGAGAACAGGCGATGGGCTCCCAAGGAACAATGACTCTCTCTGGGTTGGAGCAGATCGGGGTTTGCTTGATCGCCTGAAGACATTAAATAATCTGGATGGAAGCGTGATGCGACTACGTGCAGTTCCTGCATCCAGATGTCAAGAATCCACTGGAAATCCATGCTGACGTTGCTCGATACTGAAGCTCGGATTCGCCGACGTGATGCCGGCGCAGGTTGAGTTGACTTGAGTAGCGTCGCTTGCACCTTCACCTCGCCAGCAACCTACCTACCCACCACTGCTTCGCGCACGCCCATTGCGAGATCCCCGGTGCCCCACGCCTCGACAAGCAAACACCTCCCGCCATGGTCGGCCCCGCGCGCGAGAACGTGCTCACCAAGGCCAAATTCCCCTCGGCCTTTGGGAAGCGCAAGACGCAGGCGTACTCGGACAGCTCGCGCGGCGCGCAAAGCCGCAACCTACGCACCATCGACTGGAACCCGCTGGGCACGCTCGTCGCCACCGGCTCGTCAGACCGCACGCTGCGAGTCTGGAACCCCGAGAAACCGCAGGTCAAGAATTCGACCGAGCTGCGCGGCCACGCCGGCCCCGTCGAGCGCGTCGCCTGGAACCCCACACGCGAGGCCGAGCTCGCCAGCTGCAGCGCCGACGGAACCGTCCGTTTCTGGGACGTGAGGAGCAAGGCCGCCGTGGGCAAGGTCGAGGTGGGAGGCGATGCCTTTACGCTGGCCTGGCGGCCGGATGGGAGCGAATTGGTGGTCGGAAGGAAGGTAAGATTACCAGCAGAGGAAAAGGAAGAAGTTTCAAAGCTGACGCTTTTGGGGAATGTCCCAGGACGATGTGCTTGTCCCAATCTCGCGTTCCACGTTTACGGCCCTACCCGCGCATCGCCAAACCGTCCAGACGAACCAGACAGCCTTTTCTTGGACCGGCCAGGAGCTCTTTCTGACCACCGGGGAAGGCCAGGCCAAGATTGTTGACTACCCCTCCATGGTACGCAAGGTTTCTCCCAAACTCACGATAAGGCCGCGTTAGTAATGAGAGCCGAGAACAGAACATCCTCCACGTCCTCAACGCGCATACCTCGTCCTGCTACTCGGTCGATTTCTCGCCAACCGCCGAGTACCTCGCCGTCGGCGGCTCCGACGCGTTGATCACGCTGTGGGACACGCGTGACTGGATCTGCCAGCGCACGCTGACCAGCATGACGGGCCCCGTCCGCAGCGTCAGCTTCTCCTTCGACGGCTGCTATCTCGTCGGCGGCTCGGACGAGGGCGCGGGCATGGAGATCGCCTACGTCGAGACGGGCGAGTGCGTGCACAAGATCGAGACGCCGTCGCCGACGCCTTGCGTCCAGTGGCACCCCAGCCGCTATGTGCTGGCCTACTCGGATGCTACCGGCCTGAAGATCATCGGTGGCACGGAGCGGTTTTGATATGTCTGGGATTGAAAACGGGTACGGCTATCGGTCGGCATGATGGGATGGTCTGCATCGCAACGGCGTTATCACGGGAGATCATATTGATATTTGATGGCGATTCGCAGTATACCCCCCGCAACTTTGTTGTAGAATCGAAAAGCGGTTTGATATGTGTATCTCTGTGCCAGCCACAGTCACGGAGTGTTCGTCGCCACGGAATTGTTTCATCGCACAAGAACCGGGTAGGTGGTGATGATCTGCCCGACTTCAAGCATCTAGGACTTACGGTCTGTGATGTTTAGCCCAGAACATGCAATGAGGAGTCGGCTGGGGCTCACCCAGATGATCCTTGCTGTCTCCTTAGCCATCTGGTTAGTACTCCATGCATTCATTCGAAAAAAACACCATGTGCTTCAACTCATTCCCCAAGCAACTCTAACGCCGCTGTAGAAAAGACTTCACAATCAAACCGATGAGTACCCTTTAGTCATAAATTGTTTCCTGTTACTGTTACAATAATTCTTTTACTTCGATGTACAGAAGAATTTCCAGAATAACCGCACGCATGCATAAGCCCATTTGAAAGAGAAAAAAAAAAGGAAAGAAAAGCCCGTATCAAGCTATCCAACCGCCCTGCCAAACCCAGCCGGCCCTACCCAACCCTCTCTATACCTATACCCATGCCCATGCCCATGCCCATGCCCATACCCATATCTATACCCATACCCATACCCACACCCACACCCACATCTACACCCCCACCACCCCCGCAAACCTCTCCTCCAACACCCTCCTCACCCCCTCCCCCCTCGCCATGGCCATCAGCAGCCCCCTCCCGGAAAAGACGTCCGCGTCCGGCCGGGCCAGCAGCGCGCGCACGACGTCGACCTGGCCGCTGGCGACGGCGTCCATGAGGGCGGTGCAGCCGTCGACGTCGCGGGCGTTGACGTCGAGGTCGGCGCGTTCTCGCAGCAGCAGGCGGGCGACGCGCGCGTGGCCGAGGCCGACGGCCGTGTGCAGCGGCGAGCGCCAGTGCTCGCCGCGGGCGTTGACGTCGAGGTCGGGGCGGGCGGCGAGGGCGGCGACGAGGGCGGGGTTGCCGGTGGAGACGGCGGCGGAGAGGAGGGGGGTGGTGGTGTAGGGGTTGTCGTCGTTGCTGGTGGTGCCGCTGGTGGGAGAGGAGGAGGGGGAGGTGGTGGTGGTGGTTGGGAGGAGGCTGCGGCGGATGTTGACGTCGATGTCGTGGCGGGAGAGGAGGATGGACACGGTGGCGACGTCTTCGGTGCGGACGGCGAGGGCGAGGGGCGCGTCGCCGGCGCCGTCGCGGGCGTTGACGTCGAGGTCGGGGCGGGTGCTCGTGAGGAGGCGGACGACGGCGCGGCGGCGGCGGGAGACGGCGGCGTGGAGGACGGTCTGCTTCTTGTTGGCGGCGGTGGCGGCGGCGGCATGGGGCGGCTTGAGGGGCGAGGAGGGGTTGCTGCTGCTGTTGTTGTCCATGGCGACGTCGTCGTCGGCGGGCGGCGAGGTCCGTATGTTGACGTTGACGGCGGGGCCGCCCAGCTGCAGGAAGCGCTCGACGACGTCGGCGTCGCCGGCCTTGCACGGGGCGAACAGCGGGGTCGCGCCGGAAGCGTCGCGGACGTTGACGTCTGCGGGGCCGCCGGTGGAGCCGGGTGGTGGTGGTTGGAGCAGGGCTTCGATGACGGCCTTGTCCTGCAGCAGGGTGGCGTAGTGCAGCGCGGCGCGGCCGTCGTCGTCGCGGCGGTCGACAACGCCGGGCGGCAGGGCGGCGACGAGGGTGCGCACGATGCGCGCGTGGCCCTGGATGACGGCGATGTGCAGGGCCGTCTGGCCCCTGCGGTCGACGGCGGCGGGGCGCGCGTCCGGGCGGGCGAGGAAGAAGGCGACCATGGCCTCGTTGCCCGAGAAGGCGGCCCAGTGGAGGAGAGTGCGCTCGGCGTTGCCGCCGCCGCCGATGTCGTGGTCGAGGCCGCCGGTGTCAGACGAGGAGGTGGTGGGCGAGAAGGTCTCGGCGATGGCCGTCAGCGCGGCGCCAATGGTGCTGCAGAGGCCGCATGCCGCGGCGAGGTCGAAGATGGTCAGGTCGGCGCGCCGGTGCTGGATGTAGAGCAGCTCGGCCAGGCGGTCGTCCATGACGTCCAGCGGCGGCTGGTGCGGGTGCGAGAACGAAGGGGAGGACAGGATGGTCGCGTGGCACCACCACCACCGCGGGAACGTCGGGGCCGTGTGCAGCAGGTCGAGCAGGTCCGACTGGTCGGCGCCATGGTGCTCGGCCGACTCGGCGTGGAGGTGCCACGAGTAGGTCGCGTACGAGGCCAGGGGAAGCGTCGCCGGGTCCCTGGACGTGTCGTGGTACTCCGGGAACGAGAGGAAGTGGAGCAGCCGGCGGGAGAGGAGGAGGTCGGTCGTGGTCCGGGTCGGGCGTGTCGACGTCTCAGGGGCGAGGATGTCCAGTCCGTTGCGGGTGACGAGGAAGTCCTTTGCGGATGCGTGGACGGGCGCGGCAATGGGCGCCGAGTGGACGTCGAAGGCGGGCACGTGGAGGAGACCGCGGCTGAGGTGGACGAGGGCGTCTGCCATGTCGGCGTCGCTGGCGATGTAGTCGGGCGCGGCGTAGACGTCTGCCAGGCTCTTGGTCTCCGGCCGGAGGACGAGCGCGACGCGGAGCTCACGCAGGGTCAGCGGTCTCGTGGCGAAGCAGACCCATTGGAGCAGCCGCAGACACGGCTCGCGCTGGTCGGCCGGCACGTTCAGGACCCGCTCGCGGTAGATGTCGTCGAGCTGGAAGGGGAGTCGCTCGATCGCCTCCCGGACCGCTTTGCGTGTGCGGCCCCTGAAGTCCCTCTGCACCATGTCAACGGCCAGGATGGCCCAGAGGAAGACATTTCTCGCCCTCTTCTCGACGACCTGGCTCACGTCCTCCAACTCTCTCTCGGTGAAGTGGTCCAGCGCGAAGGCCAGCTCGCCGCGCACGTAGTCGGCGATGTCCTCCGCGTTGAAGTCCTCCACCCGCACCTGCAGGCCGTTCTCGTCGCCCGGCCTGAACACTGCCTTCCCCACTTCCTCCCTCGCCGACACGCACACCCCGACCGCCGGCACCGCCGCCAGCTTCGCGAAGAAGTCCAGCAGATCGCCCACCGCCTCCTCGTTCCCAACTTCATCCACCGCATCCACAAAGACCCACAGCCGTCGGCCCCGCGACTTCCCCGTGCTGCCGCAGTACCTAGTCCGCGCGTGCTTGAGCAGCACTTCCTGCAGCTCCATCTCCGACAAGTCCCACCTGCTCAGCGCGTGGCGCTGCTGCTCCTCGCCGTCGGCCGCATACAGTGCTGCGAGCTCCGAGGGGGCATCGCTTCCGTTGTGAGGCAGGTAATCTCTCTTGTCATGCTGTAGCTGCTCTTGCTCCTGCTGGGCCAGTTGGTGGGCCAGCGCGTGCAGGAGGCCAGAAACGGGTTTGCCGCGGGCGTGCTGGTTCGGGTCCACCATGACCGGCTCGGCGGCGTGGAATGTGTACGAGACAATGGTACCGTTGCTGCTGCTCGGACGGTCACCGCCACTCTTGGGGCTGGTGAAAACGTCTTCTGTCGCAGTACTGGGGGCAGCAGCAGCCGTCATCATCATCGTCTCCTCAAAGTGTTCCACCAGGTTGGCCATCAGCGTCGACTTGCCCGAGCCGGGTGCGCCGGTGATGCGCAGGAGACCGCCGTCTGACGACCAGGTGCGGCAGGTGTCGGAGGCGAAGAAGGCAGGGAACGGAGTAGTGGTACCGGTGGTGGCGGCATCGGGAGTGCCGGCATCGACTTCGTCATGGTCGAAGTACAAGGCCGGTTGCTGCGGTGGCGGTGGAGTTTTCGGGAGGGCCGGGGGCGTCGGCGCTACAGCTATTGCTGGAGAGGGACATTCCTCCAGCTGGTAAGGGGCTGGAGGGAGTAGGCTGTCTGCTTGGGCGGCTGGATGCTGAGGAGAAGCCGCTGGAGAACCAGACTGGCCAGTTTGCTCTTCAACATCATCCGCTGCCGCTTCCGCAACATCAGGGCGCGCTTCTGCCAGGGCGGCATCCGCTGAAGGAAGAATGATGATTTCTTTGTTGTCGCTGTGTTCTTCGACGAGCGTCTGTCCGTTAAGGGAGGACGAGTACTCCGAGTTCCTGCTGCTGCTCCTGGTGCCGGGGCCGTCGTCGTCCGGGTAGCAGCCGAAGTCTCCGTCGTTGTCGAGGTTGTTGTTCTCCTCGTCAGCCGACGAGCCGGGTTTGCAGCTTTCATCTGGAACGTGTGTGTCAGATGGAGGGTTCGTTTCATCTTGCGGAGAGCTTCCTTCGGTCGGAGCGTCCCTACCGTCGAGAGGAGGACTTCTTCCGTCATCCGGAGAGCTTTTTTGGTGGTCACCAAGAGATCTTACATCGTCCGGGGTCTGCGAGATCAGTTCCGCATCGCAAGATGCGGAGTTGCCGGTAGCATGATCTGGCGTTCGCGGCCGCTCCTCAACAAAGCCATCCGCTAGTGACGGTGCAGACTGAGTGCTGGAGACAGGCGCTTGATCCTCGCCAACCAGAGACTCAGCACGAGACTCCGCACGAGACTCAACTCGAGACTCTGCACGGGACCCCGCACAATCCTCAACCCGGGACTCAGGTCGAGACTCTGCACGGGACTCCGCACAAGACTCAGCTCGGGACTCTACACGGGGCTCCGCACAAGGCTCAACTCGGGTCTCAACCCGAGACTCAACTCGAGGCTCAGCCGTGGGGAAGGCGATGATAAAATCAGGATCGGGAAGAGAAGTCGCGGCGCTCTCAGGTGTTTTCGGGCGGTACTCAGGTACGGCATACTGCTTCGGCTGCAACGAATCCACAGCATCGACACCATGATCCCGAACTTCAGCGGCCACGTGATCCACCTCAGTCTCCTCCACGCCAGACGGCGCCAGATCTCCCGGGCTTGAGATGCGGTCGTCGTCGTCGTCTGTCAGCGATGACCCCTGCCGTTTCTCAAGCTCAGTCTCCTTCTCTTCTTGCGACGTCGTCTCCCGACTGCCCACGGCCTCGTCTTCATCGTCGTCCGCAAAGTCCTCGTCGGCCAGAACCTCCGAAGCCGCATCGTCCGCACCTTCCGCCACAGCGAAGTCCGGGACGATGCTCTTCATCTCGCTCACATCCTCGACGACCGGCGGCGGCGGCGTCGCCGACCGTTTCTGCGGCCGGAGCGGCGCCGGCCTGAACGTCAACTCGGCGAAAAACGTCGGGGCCGGACTCTCGGCCGCAGCAGATGATGATGATGATGATGATGACGATGACGACGACGATGACGATGGTGGCAGTGGTGCGGCACTGGCAGCAGTTTGGACGTCCTCTTCTTCCCTCTCGACGCCGCTGTTCGGCGGCGGCGGCAGCAGCGCCGCTGCGCCGGATGCGGGCCCGAACAGTTCGTCGACCGTCAAGGAGATGGAATCGTGCGCGGGCTGACGATCGTCCTGCCCCTCTTCCGATGACGACGACTGCGAATACACCGATACCGAATCGTCGACGCTGATCGGCGGCGCGGGGGGGTGGTCCAGCTTGGCGCCTCCACCGTCCACATGTTGGCCCGATGACGGCGCCGCGGCGGTGTCGTCGTCGTCGTCGTCGGCAGCAGTGAGGGCGGTGGTGGCTGTGGGGGTGGTGGGAGGTGCTTGATCTGCTGCGGTCTGCGCTCCATCGCGGTCCATCGCCTGGTCGACTGACGGCCGGGCGTCGTCGTCTTCGTCGTCCTCGTGGCGGGGCTTTTCATCGCAATAGGAGGAGCCGCCATCGGCCCAGTCCAGCGCGTGCCTCAGCTCCTGGACCGACTCGGAGGCGGCGATCAGCGCGTACGCCGTCGCCGCGATGTCGTCCGGGAAGGTGCCAGTGAAGGGCGAGTCAACCGGTTGGCGGCAGAACTCGGCGCGGGACTTTAGCAGTGACGAGTGTGAGTCGTTGCGCCGATGCCAGCCCGGTGTGAGGTAATTGGTATTGGCCGTGTCGGCTGGAACCGGCCCCGGAGTGTGAGCATCAGGAACGATGGTAGCAGTCTCTGGCTGTCCCTCAGTGCTTTCCTCCGGCAGCTCTTCTGACCGTGCCGGCTCTTTGGACTCCTCCAGCCGAGAAGGAGAGTCTGACGGCTGTCGATGATGATGATGATGATGATGGGAGTGGTGGTGGTGGTGGGAAGAGGAGCGCGACGTCGTACTGCTGGACGACGCTTCCGTCCCAGTCGTCGTCCGCCCTTTGTTCGACTCGGAGATGGTCGACAGGTGCGGCGAACAGCAGCTCTGCACCGAGTAGGCCGACGACGCGCCCGACGCGAGCGAGGCTGCTCCCGGATTGCGCACCGTCAGCGCGCCCCTCGCCAGCCCATTCTCGGGCACGTTGACGGACGCCAGCTGCGGGTGCGAGCGGTACGAAGGCGTCAGCGCAGCGTCGTTGTAGATCGACGCCCGCGACCTCGTCCCCGCGGCGCCGGCGTGCGAAGAAGGCGGAATAGGGGAGACGGCGCGGTCCGAAGTGGTGCGGTTCGTGACGCTCCGGGCGGGCGGATTGAGGCCGCCGCCGCCACTGAGAGCTGCATCGTGCCGCGACCGGCACGGCGCAAAGAGCCGGTTGCGAATCCTCTTCCTGGTCTTACCGGCGGGCATGGTCGTGTGTGTTGTACAGTATGTGGGCCGGCAAGCTTGGGGAAGCTTGATATGTTGTTCCTGTTAATCAGTCCCTCCCCAGCACCGAAAGAAAGATCTGTTTAAGGGGGAGCCCTACACGCTGTTCACGTACACCGCTTCGAGTGGGGAGGTGGGTTTGGAGCATCGCTGGCCAATAAGGGTGAGGATCTGAGCAGGGATCCGATAGGTCTCGAACACTTTCGTCTTTGCTGCCTATTTTTGGGGAGACCCTTGGGCGCTGCCTGAGCTGTCCATCTCCCACATGGAGCAGTGCCATCAGTAAGGCTGGCCATGTGCTCAACAGCCGCATGGATGTCCCCAAGTTCGTGGAGGAGTTGCGAGCACCGGTGGCTGAATCGAGTAATGGGTATGGGGAAGGCGGTCCGAGCCGCCGCACTGGCCAATTGAAACGCCAAATCGGGACTTTGCACCGCGCGTTTCTGAGCACTAAGGGTGTTCCGGGCTCTTTCAGGCCGCTCTTAGGCGCCGATGCGCCACTTTCAGCTGAAGTTGCCGGATCACGTTCTTGCTTTGCTTGAGTTCCCACCAGCCTTAGCGAATGTTACTATATGCCGCATTAACGTGGAGCGAATCAAGAAATCGCCAAAGGATGGACGCTAACCACGGGTTTTACAGAGAAGGGGCCACCCTCATCACCATCATAACTACTGCAATCCAAAGAAACCATCACGCTCGGAAACACGGGCCATTAACATCGAATCATCACTTCTCCTCTAAGAGTAGTGCGGCAACTGCTTCTCCGCACTCTGGCTACCCGCGCCATTCTTGATGTCTGCCGGAGTTGGACGCTTGAAATGCGGCTTCAGCGGCTCCCAGCTTTCGGCGTTGTAGCCCTCTTGCACCTTCTGGCACTTCTTGAGGCCCCAGTCTGTGACCCCAACCATCAGGCTGCTTTCAAACATGAAGGCCATGCTGCCCTCGCCAACCTTGGCAGGCTTCAACTCAGCGTTTGACGCTTTCTCGTGCGTGTTTGCATCAGGGCCGTGAGCCGACATGACGTTGTGCAGCGATGCGCCGGCAGGTTGGAAACCACCTCCTGTCTTGGCGTCGTATTGGCCCTGAATGAGGCCCATGAACTCGGACATGGTGTTACGATGGTACCACGGCGGGCGGAAGGTGCTGTTGAAAGCTGTTAGCCGACATTTCTTGAGACTTTGAGGTGCGTGGTGACAAGCTTACTCTTCACCCACCAGCCATCGCGGTGGAAAGATGACAAAGTCAGCAATGGCGGTGCCGGCGTGGTCAGATGGGGCGGTGAGAACGGTGTAGATGGAGGGGTCGGGGTGGTCGAATGAGACACTGCCGATGGTGTTGTAGCGGCCCAGGTCGTACTTGTAGGGGTAGTATAGACCGTGCCACGCCACAACGTCAAAGGGGGTGTGGTTCTGTTTAGCAGCGAAGAGATGGCCGGCAAACTTGGATAGCAGCGTCCACTCGGAGTTTGTGTCTTCGTCGAAGTAGGCCACAGGCGCCTGGAAGTCACGGGAATTGGCCAGACAGTTGCTACCGATAGGGCCGAGCTCGGGCAGCTGAAAGTGGCCTTGGTATAGCTCGAGGATGTAGCCGCGCACGGGACCATCCGGCAGGGTCACGCGGTAGCGCACGCCACGCGGGATCACGCAGATCTCATTGGGCCGCACCAGCATCTTGCCCAGCTCCGTCTGGATATCAAGAGTGCCGTGTTGCGGCACAATGAGGAAATCACCATCGGCCGAGTAAAAGGCGTGGTGCGGGTCCATGTCCTTGCCGGCAGCATAGATGTAGATGCCGATGCCGGTCTTCATGACAGGGGTGCCGGCGCCGGCGACCAGATGCAGGGAGTGCACCCAGTCAACGGTCTCATCCAAATCAAAGGGATCCCACCGCAGCTGGTTGGGAATCTGGTGGATCTTCTCGAACGGCTTGTTCTCTGGGTTGGTGTTGAAGGTGGAATGCTCACGCGGCTCGAAGTTGCTGTGGGCCGAGGCGGGCAAGACGCGGTACAGCCACGACTGCTGGTTCTCGTGGCGGGGCGCGGTGAAGGCGGTGCCGGACAGCTTCTCTGCATACAGGCCATACGGGGGCTTCTGGGGGGAGTTGGCGGCTACGGGCAGCGCGCCCTCGACAGCCTCAGTCCTGCGCAGCGGGGTCAGCGGGGGTTCGCACGGGCAGGAGGGGCAGGAGGGGCAGGCAGGGCGCACTCATGGTAGGAGTTGAAGCCATTCTGGTATGGATATTTTTCGGGGACCGCGAACTTCGTGGAAGGCATCGTGCTCCTCTTGGTAGTCGGGGTTGAAGAACTCGGTTAGATTGCGCTCAGTGAGCGGAACAAGACTCGGGGGCAGCTGCTTCGCCTCCTCCTTGGACGGGCGGATTCTTTTAAGCAGACGGGCCCAGATGCGCTTCTGCTGGAGCTCCGAGGCCGAGGGCTTGTTGGGGTCGTCGTAGGAGACTGGGGAAGCAGACGAAGACAAGCGTTCGGCACCTCGGCCGGCGCTGCTGGCGGAAGGCATGCTGTACTTGGCTGCTGGCTCAAGCGGGTGTCGCAGGGGCAAGACGCCGGGCGGAACTTGAAGGCTCACAGCGATCGCCACGGGCCTGTGGAGAGCGGGGGGGGCAGTTAGTTGCGGCCGCTGCTGTTTGCGGCGCGCTTTCTTTTTGGCGTCTGGGCCCGGCCGAAAGGGTGCTGGCGGGGGCTGACAGGGGCCTGATGGCCCTTTGATTGGGCGCTGCAGCAGGCGCGTCGCTGCCGAGCACAGCGCAGGCGAGCGCAGGCCGACGCGGCGGCCACGACTAAATCACGCGCGATAGCGTGCGAGCGAGGGTAGCGAGGGTAGCGAGGATACCCGCTGCTTGAGCCGTGGCAATGCGGAACTGATCCGTCGACATGCTGCCCCTCCATTCCCCGCGGGTATGCTCGCTCTCCCGCCCGGCTTGCTTCGGTTGTCGCTGCGATGTCGAGGTGCCTGCCTCCATGGCGGCATTGCTCGTCTTGATGACCATCGGTCATCAGCTCCCCCTCCTTCTCCCAGAAAGATACATTGCCCCCAGCTCTCCCCGCGCACCGCCTCGTTGAATTGCTGTTTTCAATCACAATGGCGTCTTTGCGCTCCTGGTTCACCATCCCCAAGGGATCTCACTTCTCCCTCGCCAACATCCCCTTTGGCATCATCTCCACCTCGGCCAAAGCTACTCCTCGAGTAGCCATTGCAATTGGCGACCATGCCTTGGATCTGGATGCGTTTGCTGCACACAACGGCTTCTCCGCTCTCTCCACCATCCAGCCTCACCAGCACGTCTTCTCCGAGTCCACTCTGAACAGCTTCGCCGCGCTGGGCCGCCCCATTCACAGCGTTGTGCGCAGATACATCCAAGACATCTTTTTGGAGAACACACCGCATGCCTCAGTCCTCAAGGACAACGCCTCACTGCAGCAGGCGGCGCTGGTGCCGCTCAAGGATGTGAAGACGCACCTGCCCTTCCAGATCGGCGACTACACCGACTTCTACGCCGGGCTCAACCACGCCTTCAACGTCGGCGTGCTCTTCCGTGGCGCCAGCAACGCTCTGCAGCCCAACTACAAGCATCTTCCCGTCGGCTACCACGGCCGCGCCTCATCGGTGGTCGTGTCGGGCACGCCCATCGTACGCCCGAGCGGCCAGATCCTCACCAACCCGGCCGCCGAGGTCAAGACGCCCGTCTTCTCGCCCTGCCGCCGCCTTGACATCGAGCTCGAGCTAGGCGCGTTTGTGTGCCGGAAGACGAAGCTCGGCGAGCCCATCCCGATGGACGAGGCGGAGCAGAGCTTGTTCGGCGTGGTGCTCATGAACGACTGGTCGGCAAGGGACATCCAGGCGTGGGAATACGTGCCCCTTGGTCCGTTCAACTCGAAGAACTTCGGGACGACCATCAGTGCGTGGGTGGTGCTGGCGGATGCGCTTGAACCGTTCTTGGCGAAGGGGTTGGAGAGTGACACGGAAGTGCTGCCGTACCTGAAGGAGAAAAGGGCGGAGAACGTATACGACATCAAGCTGCAGGTAGATCTGAAGAGTAAGGCTGTCCCACAAGCTCGAGATGTATTAAAGACGTAAGCAGCTGACGCGCATGAATAGCGAGCTCGGGCAACACCAACACCATCAGCAAGACGACGGCAAGAAATCTACTGTTCTCGTTCCCGCAGATGCTGGCACACCATTCCATCACCGGATGTCCGTTCAACGTGGGGGACTTGCTGGGGTCTGGCACGATCAGCGGCAAGGAGCCGAATGAGAGGGGCAGCTTGTTGGAGCAGAACGAAAACGCCAAGACTACGATCAAGCTTGCTGGTGGTGAGGAGAGGAAGTTCTTGGAGGACGGAGACGAGATCACCATCACGGGGGTGTGTGGAGGTGATGAGGATGCGCTGGTTGGATTTGGAGAGTGTGTCGGCAGGATCGAGCCTGCTGTCAAGTTCTCGTTCTGATGGGAACGAGTTGCGGAGTCACATAATCAAAAGAATAAATAAATACAGATGCATCACTTCTCCAAATTGCTTTGATGAAGCATATGGTTCAACTGGTTCAACGTGCTGTGGAGTCTGCCTGATGCAACCAGCAGTGTTGGAGGGAAAGAGGAGAGGACGGTAGGAATTCCGCGTGCAGCTATTGGGAGCTATGGCCACAACAAACGTCATGGGCCGTGCCGCGGCGGAACTGCTCCGCGCAGTGCAGCAGGCAAAGGCAACCCCACACTGCCGATCGACACTACGCAGCCTCCCGCACCCATCAATCAAAAACCCCCCGGCACGCTCCACAACCGCGTCCACTGCGAAAGCATGCCCCTTCGATATCCGCTCCCTCGAAAGCCTAAGCCGGCAGCAGCAGCTACCCCGAGGTTCGTCAGCCTCCTCGGGGCTTCAATGGCAGCGAAGGTTCGATTGGAGCAGCTGGAATCCGGGGCACGCCTATTGGCTGAAGAAACACAGCCAAAGAGGTCACGGGCCTGGGCGAGCGGGCGCGAAACCAGGCACTGCGCACTAGCCCCGCGTTGCTTGCTGGCTGTCGCGGCTGTACGCGGCGGTGCACTGGGCGAGTCTGCCGTTTCCTAGCCGAGTTGACGAATGGCTGGCCACTTGGCCGTTGCTCAGGTGGAACTGCCCCTGCACGAGAGTATGCAAAAGTTGCAAGTTATATATTCGACACGCACACGCTCCGTCTCGGACAACCACCATCTCCTCTCTCATCAGCAGCTCTCCTTTCTCCCCATCAGCGTCGAGCCTGAGCCAACTTCTTCTCTCCCCTCACGTCTCTGTCATTCCCCGCATTTGATCGCCTTCCCTCGGAATTGAGGCCTCCTCACCGACAGAGTCCGCTTGCGCCAGCATGTCCATCCAAGCGGCGACCGTCGCTGTGGCAGCGGCCATATTCTTCCTCTATCGCCTCCTGAACCGAACTGATGTACCCAAAATCAAGGGTATCCCCGAAATCCCTGGCTGGCCAATCTTCGGGAGTCTGATCGAACTGGGTGAAAACCATGCAAGAGTAGCTCGGGAATGGTCCAAGAAATACGGCCCTGTGTTCCAAGTCCGCATGGGCAACAGAGTATGCGGCTATTATCAAGAAGTTTGCGGGGTTTTACGCTGACGACGGCCGCAACAGAGGATCATCTTCGCCAACTCCTTCGACTCAGTGAAACACTTTTGGATCAACAACCAATCGGCCCTGATCTCGCGCCCCACGCTCCACACTTTCCACACCGTCGTGTCGAGCTCCCAGGGATTCACCATCGGCACCTCTCCGTGGGATGAGTCCTGCAAGCAGCGCCGCAAGGCCGCGGCCACGGCCCTGAACCGGCCCGCGGTGCAGAGCTACATGCCCATCATCGACCTGGAGTCGTACGTCTCGATCAAGGAGATGCTCGAGGACAGCGCGTACGGCGAGAAGGACGTGGACCCGACGCCCTACTTCCAGCGCTTCGCCCTCAACACGTCGCTGACGCTCAACTACGGCATGCGCATCTCGGGCAACGTCAGCGACGAGCTGCTGCAGGAAATCGTGCACGTCGAGCGCGAGATCTCCAACTTCCGCAGCACCTCCAACAACTGGCAGGACTACATCCCGCTCATGCGCCTCTGGCCCAGCAAGACCAACCGCGGCGCCGACGAGTACCGCCGCCGCCGCGACGTCTACCTCACCCGGCTGCTGGACGAGCTCAAGGCCAACATCGCCAACGGCACCGACAAGCCGTGCATCACCGGCAACATCCTCAAGGACCCGGACGCCAAGCTCAACGAGGCCGAGATCAAGTCCATCTGCCTCACCATGGTCTCGGCCGGGCTCGACACCGTCCCCGGCAACCTCATCATGGGCATCGCCTCGCTCACCTCGCCCGCCGGCGCCGCCATCCAGCGGCGCGCCCACGCCGAGATCCGCCGCGTCTACCCGGACGGCGACGCGTGGTCGCGCTGCCTCGTCGAGGAAAAGGTGCCGTACGTGACGGCGCTCGTCAAGGAGGTGCTGCGCTACTGGACCGTCATCCCCATCTGCCTGCCGCGCGTCAGCACCAAGCCCGTCGCCTACGCCGGCGCCACCGTCCCCGCCGGCACCACCTTTTACATGAACGCCTACGCCGCCGACTACGACGAATCCCACTTCGCCAACCCCTACGACTTCGACCCCGAGCGCTACCTCGGCGGCGGCAAAGGCGGCAAAGGCGGCGGCGACATCAACAAGGCGTCCGAGGTGGCGGCGGGCACCCCGCATTACGGCTACGGCGCCGGCAGCCGCATGTGCGCCGGCAGCCACCTCGCCAACAGGGAGCTGTACACGGCCTTTGTGCGCCTCATCGCCGCCTTCGAGTTCCGCGCGCCGGAGAGGGCCGAGGACCGCCCCGTCCTGGACGCGCTGGAGGCGAACGCGTTGCCGACGAGCTTGACCATGGAGCCGAAGCGGTTCAAGGTCGGGTTCAGGGTGAGGGATCCCGAGGCGCTGCGGAGGTGGATACGGGAGAGTGAGGAGAGCACGAAAGATTTGTAGTGGGGGAGGGGGGGGGGGGGGGGGTGGGGGGGGTTGGTTGTGAGGTGCCGGCCGTAATTGAGATTGGGAAAGGGTGAGGAGGGAGGGAGGGAGGGAGGGAGGAAGGATGGAAGGAAGGAATGTTTCTCGCAAGTCAGCATTCATGAGTTGATATAAGAAAGTTTTGATTCCACTAAAGGGTACCTATAGACTTTGCAGTACGTATGGTACGTCCACACTACCTTTGCATTCTGTGTGGCCCAGCGGTCGCGCGAAGGTTCCATTGAGCGCGTTCCTATTAAGGTCTTAGATACTAGCGGAGTAGAGACACTATCGGGGGAAAATGGCGTCAACGCCAGCTGTGATGATGAGAAGAAGTATCTGCACCAGGAGTTTGGCCGAGACCCTAGCTGCATCGCAGTGCTTAAGTAGGAATGCGACGTAGGAATTTATCAATGGCAGGAGGCATGGATATTCGAGCTGGGAAATACTCCGATGGGCTGGCTAGGCCTGCTTCCTTGTATTTACGTGCGGCTGATTTGCGTCTACTTCTTCCCAGAATATCGCATCGAAGCTGGTCGGCGATGACGAAAGGAAATGGAGGATAAGAGCTAATGATTAAGGCTTTGCGTGGTGTGATCGGCGAGAGCGATAAACGACGGAGGATCGACGAAGGTCTTCAGGAGTGATGATCCGACAAGGTACTCACGCTCCAATTGATCGACGTTCCTAGCATACCGTGTTGGGTAATCATGACCTCATTCATCAGTCGCGGTATTGGTCATTCCACAATTCGGCAGCAAGAATGTAGACTGCGAGAACTTGCCGGAAAATCTTATCGTGAATTTGCACTCGTGCCTTTTGCAGCTGACTTACGAGGACTAGAATAGTCTCATGTGACCCTATAGAGAGAGTATTTCTAAAACTTTTCATGCAGGCTGTCAATCACATCGAAGTGTCGAGGCATGCACCGTCGAGAGACGCTCACAGCCTGATATCGAAACAATAGACAAATGAGCATGCGACACTGAGAGAAATTGATATCACGAATTAAAACCCCGCAAGAAAATAGTATAGGTGCAACTGCCGCGCAGGAAAGGGGTTGCAAGAAAGAAGGGAGAAGTGAAAGTCATAAATGTCTGTCCTGTTCATTATGCCCTCCTGGACCCCCTTCCATTGTAAACCATCACTAACGGAAGTTCCAGATCAAGTAGAAGACCTGACCGGACATCGCTATGTACGCCATAATGCCCACAACAATTGGAATGTGAATGCATGAGGAATGCCCATCTAAAGCATCAGAGCGGCCAAAGCGGCCAAAAGAGCGGCCCCGCTGAAGATAGCCCCATGCGCGGCACCGGAAGAAGGAAGGGGAGTTCCAGTGGCAGTTGTAGGCGTGGAGCCCGAAGTCGATGCAGGAGTGGTGACAGAAGTCGATGAGTTGCCGTAGGCACCGCTCGGAATCGGAGAGGGGAGGGAGCCGTTGGAGGACTTCTCGAAGTTGGCGCAAGTGATGCGCGTCTTGTTCGGGTAGTGGACGACAATGCTGCGGTTGCCGAAGAAGGCCCCGATGCCAGGAACCAGAGCAGCGTAGTCATCGGCGAAGCTACAGAGTTCGTCAGTTACCAAGTTACGTGGAGAGTGAGAGTGAGTCACGTACTTCAGAGATGAGCCAGGAGCCTGGAGCTTGCCGTGCTTGCCAGCGAGATCACCGACCTGGCAGGTCTGAGGCTGAGTGGCATCACAAGCGGGATCCTCGCCGCGCTCGTAGGGGTCGAGGTGAGCCAGGGTCTTGGTGCAGTTGCCATCGGCGGGGACAGGCTCGTCGTGGATGTGGTAGGTGTAAGGGCCATCGTCGACAGGAAGGCCAGAGATGGAGAGCTGGAAGCGGACGCCCTGACCACCGCCGACGGAGGAGGCGGTAATGCTGCCCCGGACAGGGGTGTCGTCGCGGTTGGGGAGAGTGGCGACGTAGACAGCGCCAGCAGGGTTGTTGGTGACGACAGCAGCGTCGCCGAGCTTGCCAGTGACACCGGCAGCGGCAACAGCGCCGGCGGCAGCGAGGACGAGAGTGGCACAACGCATATTGACGGTTGATGGGGTGGGCAGTGTGTTGTCAGTGATGTTGATGTAGCGAAAGGCAAGAGTCGGCCGACAAGCTGGGCTTATAAGGAGGAAGCCGACGAAGAAAGGTCTGAGGGTCGCGGTTAGAAGAGAATGAGCGAGGGCGGGCAGTGGTGTTTGTGCACGGGGCGGCGCGGGGGAAATGAGGGAATGCCATGCGGGTGTGACAGGCACAGGTACGTACCAATCAGGAAAGAGGCGCAGACGAAGGTGGGCGCGGTGAGAAAAGTCGACTGGGCGTGAGCGAAAGTGGCAAGATCTACGTGAGGACGACAAGAGGAGGCCGGTCGGCGGTGGGCATTTAAGCTTGGCCGGCTTGGCCGGCGTGGCTGCCAGCAGGCACGAGGGTTGTCGGTGGGCACAGACGCAGGCGGCGCAGCACAGAAGGAGCATCCACGGCCTCTCAGCGCCGTTTCAGCGCCGGCGCATCCGCCCAACGTGCAGCGCCCTCGTTTGGCCCAGCCGCGATGCCATGCCAAATATAAACAGGGCCGGCTGGGGTGGTCGCGTGCGGGCCAATCCGCTGGCCCCGCGGACTGTTCCCCAGATCACCGGCCCCTGCGCTAATGCCGGCGCAAAAGCTTGTGCAAAAGTCCTGTGGTCACCGGCGCGCGCCTGTGGCCTCCAGCCGCCCTGTCCCTGCCAGCCCATGCAGGGCTGAGCCGGCCCAACCGCAGCCTGCACCCCCCGACCTCCTCCAAATAGACCCCAGCAACGTGGCTGGCCATGGTGACATGCCGCACTGGCAGGTGCCGAGCCGCGCGAGATTACCTACCGCCACCGGTTTCGTCGCAGCTGCAGTATTCCCATCCGTGCGACGGCCGCGTGCGACAACGCAGAGCCCGTCGAAGGCGCTAAGCCGGCGCGAAGTCGTTGCCGTTCTCTCCGTGCGTGTGATGCCAAGCGCTGGCCAAGATTTAGTTCCCAGCCATCTCGAAACCATCCAGCCGGCCCGCTCCTCTAGCGCGCCCTTCATAGACATGGCTGCCGTCGAAACCTTATTACCGTCCCACAAACTGGTGGAACACATGAATGCGGCACCCACTCCACTCGTCTCCGTCTGACAGCTCTGTTGCGTCGCATCATCTCGTGGCACCCTAAAAGGAAAGCGTTCGGCCCATGAGCATCTCGCGTCCGAGCTTGATGTTGTGTGCGAACCTTCCCCGCCTCAGTCTCCATCAGTGCGGCAATTATGGGGTGAGCAAGGGATTCAGCACTGTTTGTTTTGTGTAGACGGAAGGCTGAGTCTCTCATCAAACATGCGACAACTGTCCAAGTCACTCCAGTCACTTTACCTCCTTTCCCTTTCCAACGCTAACGTCCACTTCCTCCACTCCATCCATGCTCCCTCTGTTCGGCCCCACTCCTACGATTACGCTTCCGGGGATTTCTGCATGCAATATCTGCTCCACATCAGGAACATCGGAATGCTTATGGCCATCGAAGATGGCGTCGATCTCCTCCAATGTCTTGCCTTTCGTTTCCACCCACGCAAAGACGAGGTATAGCACCTCTAGAACATCCCAAGAGGCGTTGATAATGTACGTCTTCCAGCCAATGGCATCCATGGCGAACGGGAAGACCATTGTCACAAAAAGCCTGCGCCAATAATTAGACTTTGATCCCGGCCGTGCGCACTGGAAAGACTTGGAACTTACCCAACGCAGTTGACCACGAACGTATACATCGCCATGCCGTTAGCGCGCATCGAGTAGTTCAGCACCTCGGGCGGATAGAGCACTGTGAGCGGAGTCCAGCCGAATGAGTACGAGCCTTGGAAGAGGAAGATTATGGCCACGGAAGCGTAGATGCCGGATGTGTTCGTTGACTCTCCGTACAGCTTGTTAAGGCCGGCGTACAGAAAGAGGAAAACGGTGAGCAAGGTGGTGGAGATAACGGCCATGGTCTTGCGGCCAAACTTGCTCAAGCAATAGGTACCGAGGAGGGCAACGCATAGACACCAAGCGTTCATAATGATGTTCTGCGGCAGGGTGAGCTACGCATGGCCCCGGCTGAGTCTTCAGTGAGACTCACTATTTCAAGCTGCGTCGTAGTGTCCGTGACGCCAGCGCCGTCAAGCATCGTGCCCAAGTAATACGAGACAATGTTGTTTCCTTTGATGTAATCAGCCATCTCTCCTAACGCCAGGGCCCATAGCAGGCTGATACGCACCAGAAAGCATGCAGATGACGGCAACGGAAATCGTGAGCCCAAGTCTCTTTCTGCGACTTGGCGTGCGTACGATCTCCTTCACTGTCATTTCTCCTGATTCCTTCTCCCACTCCAACGTGTCGCAGATTGACTTGAACTCGACGAGCGTGGCTGTATCCTTCAGGTCGCCATCGCTGTGCGTCAAAGCGAGCGCATACAGAGCCTCATCCTTGCGGTTTTGGTAGACCAGCCACTGAACGTCCCGTCAGCATATCTTCGACGGTAAAGGTCAGCGGGGAAAATCGTTGAACACCAAACGTACCCTCGGGCTTTCCGGCACAAACGGCAAGATCAAGATGCAGAGCACGCTGAAGACACCCTGTACCGCAGAAGGAAGCCTCCACGCCCACGTGCTGTCCATCATGCCCGTTCCATACGTGATGCCGGATGCAGTGAGGCCGCCAACGTACCCTGTCCGAATCTGTTGTCAGAAATCTCCATCTGTATGTACTTGTCAACAGCACCTGCAAGTACTCACAAAAATTGTAAAACCTGGAATCGCAGTCATTAGCATGTATTCCTGAAACATCCCTCTATGGATAGCGAGGGGCTCCCTTTCACTTACAGCCCCAATCCCCACGCCCTCCACCGATGCGGCAAGCACTCCGACAACCATACCGGCCCCGCAATCGACGTCGCCCCGTTCCCCACGCCAATCAGAATGCGCGACGCAGCAAACATGCCGACATTCTGCGCCGCGGCCTGCAGGACGACGGCCGCAATCGTCACGGCGGCGGCGATGGCCATGGCGTTCTTGCGGCCGAGCGTGTCGGACACAGTGCCGTAGAAGAGGCACGGCACGACCTGGCCGATGTAGACGGTTGCCGTGTTGAGCGCCGTCGTCGCGGGTGTCAGATTGAAGTAGTTTGTGTAGGCCGGCAGGATGTTGAGCCCGCTCATCATCGAGCCGTCGTAGCCGAGCGTCGCGGACGAGATGCACGAGCTCAGTATGAGCAGAGCGATGACGAGGCGGGAAGAGTGAGGGACCAGCGGCGTGGCTTCGAAGCTTGGGAGGGGGAGGAGCGCCATGGTTGACTGCTGCTGTTGCACGGTAGGCTGGGGTTTCTGTTCATAAGGGGGGGGGAAGAAGTTATGGCCGTGATGGACGTAGAGATGCCTCTGGCGTCCAAGTCGATCGAGACATCCGTTTTTGGACACCCGTTCGATTTGTACAAGGTCTTCATTTTATACGTCTTCAGATAACAGGCGGACCGGCGTTTCGGCCATGGTCCTTTTGTTCGGTGTTCTGGGGAAGAGTGGGAGGAGACGTCTTATCGACCAGCAACACTGATAGCATTGCGGGCGATCAGTGACTAGGATACTTGGCTGATGGGACCAATGAGCTTATCAACGGGCCCAGCAAGCTTACCTCCTTTCAAATCCATGCGTCGGTGCTGGTCGGGGAATCTGGGGTTGATAGCGCGTCGTCCATGCTGGCACATGCGTCTCACGGCGCAAGGGGAAAGTGGAGATAGCGGGCGGTCCGATGCCAAAGATGATGCCGTCATCCCAGAAGCTGCCTCGGTGCTGATTACTCCCTTGATTGTGTGATCGGATAATAGTATGCTGCTGGAGAATAAAGTGCGGAGGTATGATCGTCCAAGTATCGGTCATTTTGGGGCGCGGTGGTGCCGACAACGTCTAGGGATAATATGGCCATGCAGGCGGGATAACACGCTGTCGCAAATCAAATGGGAGAGCGCCTTGAGAGTCTGATGGGAGACATGGATAAGGACAAAAGATCAGGAATAAGAGAGAATGAACAGAGTAGTACAGCGCCGGGGCTTCTTTTGGAGTTCGTCACGAAATCAAGTAGGTCGAATTCGAATTCGCAGTCGGAAAGAAGCCATCAAGTCGAAAAGATACCGTGCCAGCCACCTGGACTACTTTTCCTTAGAATTACATGGCTGGCCAGTATTATGAACCGAGACTCGCACTGTAACTTCAGCCAGGCAGCGGAACAAGTTGAGATCTATAAAGACAGGGCAGACTCGGGAAAGACTGCGTGACCGCGTAGTTGAGCAGCCACTCACAGGCAGGCGAAACGTAGGCTGGACAGACAGACATGACATGATGCGAAGGACCACTTGGGTGCCAGTTGATCCGTGATTTGGTGCTGTATGATCGAAGGATGGAGGTTCGGGTCAGAGCGACGCCGAAGGGAAGCCGGAAGGTGCCACAAACCCCGGCGCGACGCTCGAACGAAAGCCCGGCATACGTGCGCCAACCAATGGCCGTCGCTGGAATTCTCTGAGTGAGTGGATCTCCGAAAATCTCTGTGGTTGAGCGGCTCCTCTGTCGGCGGATCGAGGGTCTGTGGGTCGGTAGGGTCGGCAGGGCTTTTTCGCGTCGCGCGTCGCGCGTCCCGCCAAGGAAAAGGGCCCGTGCGCAAAATTTCTCGCGCCTTAAAAGCTCGCCCTGCCCGCCAACTCTTCCTTTTTTCTTTAGTCGACTTTGTAAGTTCTACCCCCGGGGGTAACCCGCGCAACGCTGCCATGAGAGCAACCCGCTAACGTCTTTGCGAACAGACTCATAGAATCATTTCTATAGTAAACGTCTCCTTCTGAGCTCCTTACCAGAGCCACAGAATCTCCAACCTGGCTGATGATTCGCAACCCCGGTGCCCTAGAGTGAAGCCTTGTGCTGCGGCTCCGGCTGCAGTGGTGATGATCTCGTCCCTTTCAGATGCCTGGCTTCGGTCGGTCTGGCTGGGTGGGTGCTGGTGGTCGTCTGACAGGCTTTGAGAAAATGAAGCTCATTGACGGATCTTCTGGTGGTTCTGGTACATACAAAGAGGCCTTGGAGGCGGCGCACCTGGTCTACAGACCTGGATACATTGAATACAGAGAAGAATCTTTCTTGGACTTGGAATATCTGGATATGCTTCGTGAAATCTTTGTCTACGCTGCATCCTATCGCCTCCCATGATCACTCGAGCGCACACGCTACTCATGCAAATCGTGAAACGTGGCGCTTCAACACCACCCATACTTCTCGTTGCCTACCCACTCGATGGCCTCTGCGACGGAGCTGCCGTCCGCCGGCGGCTTACCGTACCACATAAGACTGGCGATGCTCTCCGTGTCTCTGTTGACCACCTCGGCCTTGGGATCCAAAAGCTGAGCGGCAGCGACGACCTCTGGTGTGGGACTCCACGCCTCCACCTCAGCCATATGCCAGTTTGCAGCCTCGCGCTGTGCTCTGGCAAGCAGCGCTGCGATGGCCGTAACCACCGTGTCCGGACGAACGTCGTCCTCGATAACCAAGCGAAGGATGTGCAGGGTGTTGCCCTTGCTTTGGTTCTTATCGGCGTTGTACCACATCCGTGTCCAATAGCACCACACCCGCTTGCCTTTCTCCTCCCCAATCATGGCGCCCTTGACCACCGGGTGGTTTCCGTAAAATTCCTTGCCGACAAACTCCTCACGGGCGTGGTGCCACCGGATGGTGTGAATGTCAGGCACAATGGCCACTCGGGTTTTACCGTCCGACGGGCTGTCTTTCAAGCTCTCGCGAAGCTTGCTTTCGTCGTGCGTGCAGAGATCCGGCAGATCTGCAGCGCCAAGGTCCTTCACTGGCGGCAGTTCCACAGCCTGCGACTGCTCTGCCGTTGCCGGCACCGAGATGTGTGCAGACCTGAAGGGCTCCCAACCGCGGTTCGCATAGAATTTCTTCGACGCGTCTATCAGATTGTCGTCCTCGCTCAAGGGAAGAATATGGAGGTGAAAGGATGCCCGCAGGACTTACCTTGCCGATGTCAGAGTAGAGGATGGAGAATAGGCAGTCCGTCTTCTCTGACGTCTGCCACGTTCTCAGCTTCTTGCCCAGCTCCTGCATCATCCGTCCTGCGTAACCCTTCCCTCTGTGCTCCGGCGGTGAAAAGACGCTGCCGATGCCGTGCGTAATCACGTCCTTTATCTGTCCATCCTTCGCTACGATTGCCTTCTTCCGGAAGCTCTCGCAACCGGCCAGGAGGATGCGTTCGCTGGCGGCCTCGTCGACCAGCACCCACCAGGTCTGCCCTCCGTCTTTGGTGATGTCCTGGCTCGAGAGGAACCGCTCGCGGCGGATGTATGCCTCGAGGGACAGCGCACCCCGCCAGGACGGTGCGTTCTTTGTCCACTGGATGACCTTCTCGTCCTCGGTGGGCTCCACGAGGGCCAGGGTCGGGCAGTCGCCCGGTGGGAGCTTATGGTCGTATCCGTTGGCGTGTCCGTTCATGTTGAAAGGGGCGTGATGGATAGTAATACAGCGGTGTGGCAGCCTTCTCCGGGGGCGTTATAGGGTTGCGGAGGACGCGGGCGCGGGTTGCGACGGGGCGCGGTGTATTTATGTGTCAAGCATGCGGAGATGGCTTTGACGGAGCAGAGGCCGTTGCACCCGGCAGCGAATGACCCCTTGAGCCCGCCTCCTGGGGCGGGCTTGAGAAAGGTAAGTCTCGCGCACAGATTGGAGGCAGTCCGACGGGAACCGTGGCAAGCCGGCTGGGGTGCTCCCGGGCAGATCACATGTGGAGGAGCGTAGGGCGCGGGTTGTGGAGCAGCGGCCAGGGGTGGCTCTCGTCTGACAGCATCGAGTTTCTCGTTCTGGCGTGCGCCATGACGCGCACCGGTGAAAGAAGATGTGAAGAGCAGCGTAGCGGACTGCAGTGGGAGCTTCCGACAGCTCCTGCCGCTTACAGATAGTGGGGACATGGGGGGGGGCCAGCCAGCGCCAGCCAGCGCCAGCGCAGTTTGCGGGCAACAGCAGATGGGCAGCACAAACGACATAGGTATGGAGCTGCGCGTGTGTGCAGCAATCAGACGCACCTTGCGAGCTTGAAGGCCGCCTCTCCTGAAGGCCGCCGTCGCAGCTGGAGGCTCTGCTGCAGCACAGTGGTAAGCCGCAGATAGACGAGGCCGCCGGGGTGCGACGCTAGGTAGCGAGGCAGCGAGGGCTGCTTCGCATGACTCGCGCCGTCGCGCTCGCCTGCCTCTCTGGCGCCAGGCGACACGGCAAGGCCACAGGGCCACAGGGCCACAGGGCCACAGGGCTGCGCCGCTTCACCAACGCGCGCGAACCACTCCCTCCGCCTGCACTCGCTCGCATCCCGCCAGCGGCACGCAAAGCCGCGCGGCTCCGCTCTTGGCTCCCGGCACTGCCGCCGACACTCCAGGTGCCCCCGGGCGGCGCAGGCGGCAAGACTCGAGTTGTGCAGCCGCGCTGACGCTACCCCTCCTCCCTCGCTCCAGCAGCAGCTCCCGTGATTGCGGCTGCAGCTGTCCGGAGTGCAGAGTCGTGGGCCGACTTTCCTCTCTCTAGGGCCGCCGGTCCCTTTCGTTCGCACATTCGCACATTCGCAGCGTGCGCGGCGTTCAGTTCCACAAGGTGACGACGTATCAATTTTCTTCCGTGTGCACTCTCGACTCCCACCTGCTGCTCGTGTTGATGCTGCCTGAGGCGTCGACGCCCTCCCTGGCGCTTTACCACCTTGGCCACTGTCCGAGTCCTGGCCAACTGCCACTGCCTCATTTTAAATCGCGCTCCATACCCCTCGTCGCATCTGCGCACACTCTCAACCTGATCCTGACCCGCCCGGCATGCCGCCCAACAACCCTCTCTTGGCTGCACCGCGTGAGATCATCGAGCTTCTCTCAGATGGCGACAGTGACGGCGACGTGGTTGCAACGCCTCGTCTTCACCGGCGGGACAATGGGGCCCTGACACCCAGGTTTGGTTCGCCGGTGTCCACAACCGCAGGATTCGATGTGGAGTGGGAGGCCATCATGGCGGCCGTCGAGGACGAGGAGACAGCCGCAGCTGTGGGCCCGGAGCCGACTGCACTCTTCGCGAGAGAGGCGCAATTCATGACTGAAGACGATTGTCTGGCAAAGGTCCTCGAGATCTACCCTGATATATCGCATGATCACGTGCGACATATGTTTCGTGGCGGCCTCGACGTGGGAATGCTCTCCGATAGCACGTGGTGCGACCAACTCATTGTGCGTATCCTGGAGGAAGGCAAGTACCCGACGGAGCGTGAGGCAAAGAGAGCGGCATTGAAGCGGAAGAGAGAGCCAAGCGAGGATGATGACTTTGACCGCACGCCTATGGCCAGCCGTCCTCATGGTGCCGCCAAAGCGTATCACGCTGCTGCGTAAGTCTCTCTCCTTAGATCGCTGGATGCCAGCTTTCGCTGCCAGGTGTGTGCCAGCACTCGCGTTGCGCGGCAACGTCTTCGACACAGCCTCCAGGCGCAGCCCCCAAAAGATCTGCCGCCTTTCTCGGACCACACTCTGATCTCTCGCAGTGTCAACGCCCTCCAGAACCAGTATCGCGAAATCCCCGTTGCATTTATCCAACACGTCCTCAAGCAACAGGGCACCTTTTACAAAGCCTTCCTCTGTCTCGAGGAAGCGGACCGCACATATTCTGCGACCGCTACCTCGGGAAGACCTTTTCGCAAAGTCCGCATTCGCGAACCCAAACCTCTAAACACAGACCCCATCGTTGACCAAGCCATGGAGACTGTGCTCCAGGAACTTAGAGCAGCAAAGAAGAAGCTGGACCAAGACGCCGGTAAGCACTTCACAATATCTCAAGCTACCAGACGGCTCCCTTATGACTAACACAGACTTTTCGCAGCCAAACGCCAACAGAAGGCGCAGAAGCTCCTGGATGAAGAGCGCAACGCGGCTCAAGCCCGCTCCACGGGCGATGAGTCGGAGTGCATAGCCTGCTTCGACAAAGGTCCTACCAATCGAATGATGTTCTGCGACGGCGCAGAGATCCACTACCTTTGTCAAGACTGCGCTCGCAACTGCATCAATGCGGAGCTTGACGCAGGCAGATGCCGCCCAAAGTGCTGTGCGCCGCACTGCGGAGCCGGCTTCTCTCGGTCGCAGCTTATGGCCTTTCTTGACCCCAAGGTATTCGATCGCTTAGAGAGGTTGCAACAGCAGGATGATCTGCGTGCGGCCGGCCTCGAGAACCTAGAGGCGTGCCCTTTCTGCGACTTTCAGGCCGAGTGCGACCCTGTGGAAGTTGATCGCGAGTTCCGCTGCCAAGCCGATAACTGCGGCATCGTGAGCTGCAGGCTCTGTCACTTGGAAAGCCACGTCCCTTTGACGTGCGACGAAGCCGCAAAGGACCGCAAGAGCAGCGTCCGCCACCAGATCGAAGAGGCCATGACCAGGGCCCTTGTCAGAACTTGCAAGTAAGTAGCAGCTCCAGCTCAAAGTCGCATCGCTCCCAGATACTAACCCGTGCAATAGCGGATGCAAGACGCCTTTCACGAAGAGCGATGGATGCAACAAGATGGCTTGCCCCAAGTGTGGTCATGTGCAGTGGTACGTCCCAGGCCTTTCTTTACAGCTCCATTATATTGCACCTCTGAAATTAACATTCAGCCTCCCAGTTACATCTGTGCCAAGAGCGTTCAGAATTACGATCACTTCCATAATTCAAACGGGAGCTGCCCCCTCTACGATGACAACATAGAAAGACGCCACATGAACGAAGTCAAGGCCGCCGAGGCCAAGGCCCTCGAGGAGGTCAAGAAGTCCAATCCAGACATGACAAACGAGGAGCTTAGTGTCAAACTCTCGGAGAGTGTCCGTAAAGAGGAACAAAAGCGAGTTGCAGCTGCTGAACGCCGTCGTCACCCAGCCGGACTCTTCCACCACCGTCTACCAGGAGATCCTATTGAGATACCTGCCGCGGGAAGACGACGTGGACGCAACCCTCTGCCGCTTGATCCAATTGCAGAGCCTATGGTAGGCGTGCCTCCCCGCTGGATGGTCCCTCCGCTACCAGACTTCGATGCCTTCAACCCCGCTCCGGATCGGGATCGGAACAACCTCCAGCAGATTCAGGCAAATCTCGACCACCTACGGCAGCTCCAAGCACATGTCGATGCCGCAAGAGCCAATGTGCGCCGCCCAGATGGCATCAATCCATTTGGAGCGCACGACGGCAACTACTTCGGATTCAATGCTATGTTGCCCGCGAACAACCTGGACAACGGCTACGCTGCGCCTCGTCATTACGAATATCGGCGTCTGGTCCCCGAACAGCCCCGGGCTGCCTTAGGCTATTACGGCCAGGCACAGCAGAATGTCGGACAGCCTGCGCTTGACAGGGACCGTCTTGCTGCAGATCTAGTAGCCCGGCAGAGGCTTCGGGCGGCTCAAATGCCGGCGCCTGTCGGGCAGGCTGTAGCTCCAGGGCAGGTGCGCTACAACAGACTGCCCACGTTGGTCCACCCGGCGGGTCAAAACCTGCGACAACATCAACAACAAGAACCGGTCGAGGAACAAAACGTGAACAGGAATTCGGCTATACTACGACACCAACAGCCTTAAGCAAGGCTGAACAACCATGATTCCTTGCATAGGCTTGCGCCACATTTACACTTCGCGCGCTCAGTCACATGAAAGACCTGAATTCTACCAGAAATTCCACTTTGTGGGAGTCTTTTTTTCAGCGATATGGTTTCCGAAAAGAGGACTTTCCGTTGCGACCAGAACATATCAATTACGACTTGATTCGATACCCCTCTGGTTGCTAGCTTTTCACCATGGGCGAGCCGACAGCCGTGCTCCGGCGCGAGCACTCTACCAAATATCCGAAGCATTCTAGCGTTCACTGCGGTTTCTCGAGCTATTCGGTACTCGACTCTTTCTTTTCATTCTGATAATCCCTCCTCCCTTGGTTTTTACCTTTTCTGGCTCTGACTTTTACTCCCGAACGAGTTTGCCTTCGTCCTTTGACAACAAGCAGGCCTTGGCTACGTAAAATTCGGGACTGCTGGCATAGAATCCGGTAGGATTTTCTCATTTCAACTTACGGCGCGTGGGGCATAGCGAGTCCAAACTTGTATTGCAGATGCGGAGGTAAAAAAGAAAAAGAAAAGCCCAAAGGACTGGCGCTTTGACATGTTTTCCCTTACCTCCTTGCGACTCAATCATGGAGAACTGAGCTCTTTGTTTCATAGAAACGGTGGATAGTAAATGAAATGAGTTATTAATTGACGGTTTCTTCCCACACAAAACAAGGGAATAAAAAGTAACCGCTGGATGCCATCATCAGCACCACCTTCACTACCCGAGCAGGTCACCTATAGTCCACCGAGCTCGCATTCGACTCCAAGCCCTCCTCGGCCATCACCTCCGCCTTGGCCTTGCCCTCCTCGATCCACATCTCGAACACCATCTCCCCAGCCCTCACCGACCGCACCGGCGTCGTCCCCGCCCCGCCCAGATCCCGACCGAGCTCGTCGTCGTCACGACATTCGTCTCCGCCCTGTCGCAGGCGGCGGCGGCTCTTCCGCACGGCCTGCAGGCCCGGCTGCACCGGTATCCACGGCTGCGGGTGCCCGACGGGCGGATCGACGCCGGCCTCGTCCTTCAGCTCGACGGCCAGCGTGAAGGTGCACCGCGGCGGCAGCGGCCCGAGCACGTCGCCGCAGACGGTCAGCTTCGCCAGCGCGGCGCGGAACTGCTCTTCCATGTCCACGTCTTCGGGTTGCTCCACCCCCGGCGCTCCTCCTCCTCCTCCTCCTCCTCCTCCTCCTCCTGCCGCCGCCGCACTCGTTGCGCTAGCGGGCGCCCTCGCAATCACCGTGTCCCGGTCCTGCGGCCGCGCGACGACGGGGAAGCGCGACACGTCCCAGACGTAGCGCTCGAGCGGCCTGACGCCGCCGCCGCCGCCGCCGCCGCTGCTGCCGGTGGCCGAGTAGACGACGAGGGCGACGCGCGCGACGGCGTTGCGGAGCAGCTCGGCCTCGGTCGCCGCGACGGCGTCGGCGACCCAGGCGCAGACGGCCGGGTGGCGGGACTGGCGGACGGAGTAGTTGTAGGCGCGGGCGGTGAGGAACGAGGACGGCGGGTAGAGGGCGCGTTGGTGGAGGATGGTGTGGATGCAGACGGTGAGGAAGGAGGTGAAGGCGGCGACGAGGGAGGAGAGGGTCTGGGGGGTGGTGGTGGGTGGGGGTGGGGGCGGGGGTGGGGGCATTCTCTTTCCGTCTGTCTGTGGGATTTATTTTTTTTGTTGAGAGAGAGGGTTATGTTTTTAGGTGTGTTTGTATGCTAGGTCTTTGACGGGATCGCGGTTTGGTTGGTGGAGGTATGGCCGTGTGGGCGGAAAACGTGGATTGGACAAGGTACTGTCTGAGGTCTCTTTCGGAATAGGGCGGCTCTTGACTGCTCAGGTTTGAGGTCGGTGTCTGCGGTACCAGGATCAGCAAGCTTTGGGTTCGAGACATGAGGAAAAAGCAGACAAAGGGTTTGGGGAAGTTTGAGGAAGACTGACGCAGTGGCGGCGGGGGGTTTGGACATGGCTGCATTGGGGCATCAAACATAGCCTGGTTGCCGGATAAGTCTAAGCAGCTGTCATCTGCGACCCATGTCGATCGCGGCGGCGGCGGCCTGAGCTTCTGGAATCGCAGAGTGAGTCTCGGAGCGTGTGGCTCGCGCGGTCACGTTTGCAGCGCCGAGGAGCGGCCGCGTGAAGTGCTCGCCCGTCTCGCCGCCTCCTCCGGTTCTTCACGCAATAATCAGACTGGGCTCCGTCGCGCATGCCTGCTTCCGGCCGCCTTGCCTGCTAGCGCCGTCGACTCAGCATCCTCGTTCAGATCCTCGCCGCGTGACGCCCGGCCCAATCCCTGGCCCTAGTGGACGCGCCCACCGCCCAAGCCCACCCAATTGCCCCGCGAAAAGAATAACACCGCTCGACAACCACGTCAACGCGTGTTTGTGGCGCCGCCGACGTGCTTTCTCCCCCAACTCTCGCGCCGTCCCCCCGCCCTCGCCCGCCGAACCACCGCACCCGCCGTCACCATGGAAGAGCAGCTCGTCCGCCTCCTCGCCGACACGCAATCCCCGCAAGACGGCCCGCGCAAGCAGGCTGAGCTGCAGCTAGAGCAACTCTACCCCAACGAAGCCTTCCCGCTGGGCCTCGTCACCGTCGCATCCCACGACTCGGTACCGCTTGATATCCGCCAGTGTGCGCTGCTGACGCTGCGGAAATACGTCGTCTCGACATGGTCGGCACAGTTTGACGAGTTCAAGGGCCAGCTCGTTGCGAGCGAGGAGACCAAGAGCCGGCTGCGCCACTCGCTGCTCGAGCTGGCCACCAGCAACACCGACGAGCGCAAGATCAAGACGGCCGCCAGCTATGTCGTCAGCAAAATCGCCTCGGCCGATTTCCCGGACCAGTGGCCCGACCTGCTGCCCGGCTTGCTGAACCTGATACCTACTGCCACCGACGCTCAGCTGCACGGCGCCCTCAAGGTGCTCGGCGACCTGATCGAGGAGTGCTTCAACGAGGTCCAGTTCTTCCAGTCCGCCGGCGAGCTCGTCAAGACCATGTATGCCGTCGCCACGAGCACGCCGCGGAAGCCGTCGCTGCGCGCCCTCGCCGTCGCTGTCTTCCGCAGCTGCTTCGACACTCTGGAGATGGTGATGGAGGACCACAAGCAGGCTGTGAAGGGCTTTGCGGACGAGACGCTGAGCGTCTGGCTCCCCTTTTTCATTGATGTGCTGAAGAGCAAGCTCCCGGATGCGCCCTCGGAGGATGAGAGCTCCGAGGCAGCAGAGATCTGGAGGGGGCTTGTAGTATTGAAGTTGCAGATTGTTAAGGTAGGAATTGATGTTTGCCCATCGCCGTTTTGCATGCCTTTACTGAATGGATTGCGCAGGCACTTATGAGAATACGCTCGGTTTTCCCCTCGTTGCTTTCGCCCCATAGTCCAGTCCTCTTCTCCGCCACGTGGCACGAGCTTTCTTCGTTGCAGGGCGCATACCACCAGATGTACATCGAGGACGACAGGCAAAGCAGGCTGGAGGATGCCGACGGACTTCCCTACACTTTGGACTTCCTTGTCCTCGAAGAGCTAGACTTCATGCAGGCATGCTTGAAGGCACCACCGGTCCGGAAGGAGCTCGAGTCGCAGCTGCAAGCTCAAAGCGGAAGCGGAGCGACCTGGGTCACCGAGGTCATGCAGCTTGCCGTAGCATACGCTCAGATCACCACCGAGGAGGAGGGCCTGTGGAACTTGGATGTCAACATTTTCCTGTCCGAGGAGACCAGCGTCACTGCCAACTACACACCCCGCACGGCTTGCGGGGACCTCGTTATCAAGCTCGGCGAGTGGCAAAGCGCAGCAACCGTCGACGGACTGCTCTCGTACACCCGTTCTCTGTACTCGACGGACCAGACCTGGAAGGCGAAGGAGGCTGCGCTCTACATCCTCAACCAGATGCTTGGCGACTTCCAGGATGTGGAGCGTCAGGTCAGCGCGGAGGCTGCTACCGGCTTCATCGACTTTGTCAGGTACGCCATGCAGCAAGAGGAGGAGTTCTTGCGGGCTCGCGGCTACCTCACTGCTGGCAGCCTTACCAGGACGTCCGGTGATGCGCTGCAGCAAATGGCTGCGTCGTTCATGGAGGCATCCCTCCAGGCCATCACCAACGATGAGTCAGATGTGGTCAAGGTTGCCTGCATCAGAGCCCTCCAGCACTATCTCTCAGCGCTCCCCCAGGCGGCCACGCTGCCCCTGCAGGGTGCGGTCGTCAACGCCATCTCAACCTATCTTTCGAGCCAGGACCTAAGCGATCTTGCTGATTCCGACGACTTGATGGTTACGCTCGTCGAGACTCTTCGCGACGCCATTCTTCTCGACACTCAGATCTGCCTCAATGGGGCCGGGCTGGATCTCCTTTTCACCATTGCCAGCCATGGCGCAAACAACTTCCAGCTCACCATCCTGGTCAGCGAGACTTTCGAGGAGATCACCGAGACTCTGGCCGCAAACGGCCATGAGACCTTTACTCGCCTGTGTCAGAAGGTGCTTCCCTCGCTCACTGGCGCCTTCGATGTCGGTACTTTGACCGAGGAGAACGCTCTTACCAATCTCGCTGCCGAACTGCTGTCCGTCCTTACCGAGCACGGCTCTGAGCCCCTTCCGCAGGGCTTCGTGTCTACTATCATGCCCAAGATCAACCGTGTTCTTCTTGGCTCCAATGACGAAGAGCTCCTCAGGGCCGCCACGTCTTCTGCCAAGAACATTCTCATCCACGACCACCAGCAGCTGTTCGAGTGGCATGATGAGACCGGCAAGGGTGGCCTCGAGGTCGTTCTTGTCATCATCGACCGTCTACTTAGCCCCAACGTCGACGACAACGCCGCTGCCGAAGTTGGCGAACTTGCCGCCGAGGTGGTGGAGAAGGCTGGATCCGAAAAGCTGGGACCGTACATGGTGACTCTGCTCCGCGCCGTTGCTGTCAGACTCGGCAGTGCTACACAGGCGCAGTTCATCCAGAGCTTGACGCTCGTTTTTGCGCGCTTGTCTTTGGTCAACGCTCACGAGGTTGTGGAATTCCTCGCAAACACTCAGATTGGCCAGCAAAACGGGCTGCAGGTTGTCATGGCCAAGTGGCTCGAGAACTCGATCATGTTTGCCGGGTACGACGAGATTCGTCAGAAGTAGGTACCGCCTTTTCCTGGGTTTGCTGAAGCACTCGATGGCTGACCAATGACGTGCAGCGTCATCGCCCTGTCAAAGCTTTATGATCTCAACGACGCCCGTCTAGCTCAAGTCCTCGTCAAAGGTGATCTCATTGTCCCGCAGAGCGATCGTATCATGACCCGATCCCGTGCCCGGCAGAGTATGTCCGAGTAGTTTCGCGCAGTTCACCATATACTCACTTGTGTTCCGTCCAGATCCCGACCAGTACACCATGGTCCCGGCCACGCTCAAGATCCTCAAGGTTCTCGTCGAGGAGCTGCTGTCTGCCAGCGGCAACATGCAGAACGTCAACGCAGCTGGCGCCAACGAGCTCCCCGACGACGACAGCGACGACGATGATTGGGAGGACGACGAAAACGAGCTGGATCTCGGTGCCGGCGTCACCAAGGCTGGTAAGTATCTACCCAGCTGTCTCCAAATGCGTGCGACTGACAGTGGCATGCGACCTCGCAGAGCTCATGGCGTACGGCGCCGACGACAGTTTCGGCGGCCGCCAGCGCGACGACGAGACTCAGGCTTACCTCACAAGCTTCTTCCACGAGGCGGCGCAGAAGCCTGGCTTCAACGAGATGTTCGCGGCGTTGACGCCGCAGGAGCAGGAAAAACTCAGGTCGATGAGCTGATGTTCTGTCATCAGATGTGTTTGTTTTGAAATGGTAAAGGATCAAGCATACGTTTGAGATGCAGTTGACAAGTAGATGGTGGATATGATGGGATGCAAAAGCGGGGATTACATGACTATATACCACATAGACGAAAAGAGACTGTACAAAAATGGGTTGCGTCATGTGCTTCGCTTCGTGTGTCACCGGAAGGGAAGAGCCAGCCAGGCAGAGGCTGCCTTCGGCCCAGGCCCGAGATGGACATTCTTTACCTACAATTGCACGGCAGCTGCGCCTCGTATCTCTTGGGAGCAGGAAGCCTTGGGCTTCTGCGGCGGGTAGGCTTGATCTCGGCGGACAGCGCCTTCCATTCCCACAAGGGTAGGCTCGATCTCGGCGGATAGTGCCTCCCATTCCCGCAAGGGCACCGGCACCGGGCTGCCCATATCTACCTAAAGCTCTGTACCTTCGCCTGACCTGAACACCTTCAGATTCCAACCCAGCTCCTTTGTCCATCAGTGCTCACGCTGGCTCTTTGCTGCCGACACAGCTTTACTTTCAGCATCTCACACCTCGCATCGAGCCCCAGCAGCGCTGACCGCCATCATGGACTTGAAAGCACTGATGACTGCTCTTCTGCTCTTCCCCGTCCTTGTCATGGCAGGCGGTCGACGCCACCGTACGTCCGCCGTTACGAGGTACTACGAAGTAGAGCATGAGGTGCCTCCGATTACGTCCTCATAGTAGGTCCCGCCTCCCTCCTCCCCTTCCACCTATGGTAAGCCACCATGAGCTGACCGCCGCGTCCAACGACAGCCCCGTCCTCAGCCAGCAGAACTGCGCAGCTCAAGGCCCGGATAAGAGCAGCGGCATCTGCACTAACAAGTGCATGCGGCAGTATATGACGGCAATGACCTTGAGCCCCGTCACCTGGGTGGGAGACAACTCAGTCTTCAGCAGCGCCACCCTCTTCTGGACACGTCCACGCTGGGGCGATGCCGATGGCAAGCACGTTCCGCTCTCCGACCAAGTGTCCGAGTACTCAAAGACGAAGTTCCTCCCATCCTCCGAATCCGCCGCCTTATCCAAAAGCCTCGCGCTACTTCACAAGAGTCCAAAAGTCAGCACGAGTTCAACCGTCCCCCAGAAAACGACAACAACGACAACGGAGACGACGACGGAGACGACGACGACGGCGACGACGGCGGCGCTGCCGGCCATCTTTCCCAGGTCAGCCTCTACGCCTACGCTCAGCGTCGCCTCGACAGCATGCCTGCCCGACCCGATGAAGCACCCGGCCGTGACTTCCCGCGATCCGCGAGACCCCTACCGCGAGGAGACCTGGGTGAAGCCAACGAATCCGGCATGCGACCGGTTCGATCCGATGGGATACAATGCGAATGAGCTGCTGTGGATGTACCAAGACAAGAAGAATCATGTCGAGTGCTGGGACTATGAGTCGTGCTGGGACCACTGCAAGAAAGTGAAGACCCGCGAGCACAATCTCAGGAACATCATGCTCGGCATTCTGGGTGCCATCTGTGGCATCGTGCTTGCCGCCGTGGCCTACAAGTTGTGGCAGAAGAAGAAGAAGGCGAAGGCGGACAAGGACACACAGGCGAGGAAGAAGTGGGGTCATGAGCTCAGTCCCGCCGCCGCTCAGAATGTGGATGGTCCGATGGATACCGTTGCTGCTTCTGCTTCGGATGAAGAGAGTGCGAGGAGAGCGGCCTCGTCATTCAGGATGGCATTCAACGGGGGCGTGATGAACAGGAGGGATGCGAATGCGTCGGGCAGCGAAAGTGTGCCTGCGCAGGATGATCGTACGGCGATGAGGAGGGCCTACTGAGTAGGAGCGGCGACGGCCCTGATTGTTCGACGGCTTTTTTTTTTCCTTTTTCTTTTGTCTTTCGAGTGTGTGGCGTCGAAGGCTCTATTGTTTGAGAAGTTTTATGTGGGCCTGATTGCGTCGATGGTCTTGTTGCTTTGGCATGGTGCCTAATGGGGTATTGTATGCTTAGGCGTTTGGTTCTGCGATTCGTTGTTGCTCTTACTCCTGCTTCTCTTACTGAAAAGTTTCAGCTTTGTTTTGCTTTTCCGTAGCTTCACAGATGCGTTACCCATCATCGAATACAAAATATTGTTTGCCGCCAGGCGAGCAGAAGATAAAAGGTTACCCATCATGACAAGCCTATGTGTCGATACTGTGGAGGGAGAAAGAAGCATGAAGTAAACGTGCTAAGCCTCACTACCACAGGCATATAGATAATACACTTCACCCTCCACTCCTCCAACTGATTGGAGCTTTTTTCGAGGCCCTTTCTATCATACGTTGTTTCGGAGATACTACTAATACATACTGAGCAAGGAGCCTCGAATATGGCTTCTACGCGGCGTGAATGCCGCATGAAGCTTGCTGCGAGCCCTGCCTTCGCGAGGCGCCATCGTAGGAGCGGAAGACAACCGCGCCCAGAGCAGCCGGACTCCTTTATGAAGCGCTGTCTCTGGGTTCAAGAAGCCGTTGCTACTACTTGGTCAGCCCGCCCATGAGATGTTACATAGGACGCAGGAGCACCGGCCAGCTCCACTCCGGGGAGCTCGGAGCGAAAGCGATAATCGGAGGGCGGAGGGCGGGGGGCGGGGGGCGGAGGGTAGTAGAGACGTCGGGCGTGGGATTTGAGCTGCACAGATTGAAGGGTGGTGCAGGGTGGGAATCGCGTAGGGCAATTGAATTTGTTTTCCTTCTTCCCCCCTTGTCGGTGAGCTCGATGTGTGGGACAAGGAATAGCCCCAAGTCGGACAGAGAACGTGTGGCTCTCCTCGTCTCGAAGAATCCGATCCGGATGCTCTCTGTGTGTAGTCAGGCTCACCTGGCGCGAACAGCAAAGCGAACGGCGATACGGGCTTTTCCGAAGCAGCAAGGCGTCGCAAAAGTAGGATAATGTTCCTGTGGCGCAAGAGAACGCGAGCACGAGTACAAGGCAAAACCCCCGGAAAACACAAGCCTTTAATTCCTTTTTTTTTGGTTCTCAATGTAATGAAAGTGACGAAGAGACATCAAGCACCATCGTAGATGTCCAACATTCATTCACGTACACTCAATCCACCACCTAAGGGGTTCTAGACCTACACGCGCCGCCCTCGTACTCCTCCATGGCCTCTCTCTTCAACTCCGTCACAAGACCTCCGCGGCCAGCTTCCAAAGTGTGACTAAATAACACACGTCCGTTTGTCTTTTTCCCAAAATAGCCCCGTGTTAAAATACTAAGCGAAGGGATATAGTGAGAAACAAAACAATGTTGAGTAATTGTCATCCCCGGCCCAAACGAGAAAACGAGCGAAAGGAAAACCAGTGGAGAGGCCGTGAGAGAGGGATGATCATGGGGGAAAGGAAGACCGCCAGAACGGTATCGACCAATCAAAGGGATGATTCAGTCGAGTGGATGCCGATAAGAGGAAAACTTTGTTTTTTTTAAGCCTTTCCCTGTTCCTTCAACTCCGATTTGAGGGAGAACCGCCGGACCAGAAAGCGGCAACCCGGGACGCACACAACGGGGGGTAGTGTTAGGGCTAAAGCGTGCATGACTCATGCTGCGCGCAGGAGAGGACCGCCGAAGAAGTGAAAAGGGCGGCAGATGTGGAGCGGGTCATGCAGCGCGTATGCGTGTCGACCGGGACGTTCGGGAGCGGGTGGGTAGCTGAGAGAGACGAAGGAGGAAGAAAAGGGTTCAGGATCTGCCGGGTGTGGGTGGCGGGCCGGGCGCGCCCATCCACACAGCACTCAGCCATCCGCTGACGCCCTGCTCGCCCGGCTGCGCCATGGCTGCCCAGTCTTCCCAATTGGTGCCTGCGATGAATGCGGCGATGTCGTCACCGCCGAAGCGAGTGTCGAGATTGTCCAACCACGCCTCCTGCGATGCTGGCGAAAAGGATGAGCCAGATGTGTACGCCGGTTGATGCGTGCCGTAGGGGTCTGCGGGACTGCTGTGGGGATGCTGCTGGTGCTGGATAGGCGTGAAGCCCGACGGGCGGTCGTAAGGGGTGTTGCTTGCGGCGGATGCGGAGCCGGGCGGGGATAGGATCGGAGAGTGTCCGGGCAGCTGAGGTGGCTTTGGCTGCTCGGGGGAAGGGTTCGAAATCGGAATGCGACCCGGTCCGTACGTGGTCGCCCCATTGGCTGCGTTCTGCTGGGATGCAGCCGCGGCCACGGTATTGATCGCGTTCCACCGCTCGTGCCGGATGGCATCGGGGGCGTTCGATGTATCCATGGCCTCACCCTTAGGCATCGACGAACTAGTGTCAGGGCGGCGCTCCTCGTCGCCCACGTCGAGCATGTCCAGGTCCTCGTTCTCGTCCCATAAGCTGCCAAATTCCCGTAATGACTTCTCCAGCAGCTTGTATTCTTCTAGGCCACCACCAGGCCCCCCTTCGCGAAGGGTGAGATTGCGCAAAGACTCGGCCCCGGGAGAAAGACCAGTCGTTGCTTTCGCGTTTCGACGGAAGTCCTTCTTGATCCGAATGAAATACACATGCACTCGTTTGAGGGTCCTGAACCAGCCATCAGCCATGTGCAGCGCTCTGCGCATCTGGCTTGTGATCTCGAGGGCCGTTCGTGCGGCCTCTGCACCGGGAGAGTCGCCGGTTTCGGATTTCACTGGATTGTAAGACTGTGTTCCTTTGCACATGTGGCCGTAAGGATCCATCCAGGGGAAGTTGATAGCATAAACACCTGTCTCATATCAGCCATTTGAAACGCTGGATTACTATAGCGAGATGAAGGCATACCCGTGAATGCAGCAGTGTACGCAGCGAAGCCGACGATTGGTGTCTCGACAAGAACATTCCACTCCTGGCAGATTCGCAGAAGGTCAATGACGTCCCTTGCAGACTTGAACAGTTCCCGTGCGCTTTGTTCCCAGAAGCCTTCCGGAACCGTGTATTCATCCGAGGAAAAACAAGGAGGATCGAGGGGCCCTTGTGGCTTGGGCGATCGGAGCGGGATGAAAGGGATATATTCGCGGTGGAGAATCATGCCAGAAAGGAGGTGCACAATGTGCATGAGGACAAACGGCGTCGATGTTCTCGATGTAATGTGCGCGGATATGTTGGGTGAGGTGAGGGTCATATCGCGAGGCAGACCATCCCTGAATCGGCTGTGAAGTCGCTGCAGAGTACAGAATGTTGAGCGGTCATCCCAGGGGGGGAATTGTTCCCGTCTGAAACAGTCAGCGACACATCCAAATGTGAGTCAGGCGAAACGCATACCTTCGTCCCCCACTGCAGGACCATTTGACAATACGTCCATACAAATCCAACACTTTGATAAAGCGGCTGAGGATGCCTTCATCGGAGCCGACCTCCCATCGGCCATCTTCCTCATCTTCTCGGCCAAGCCCCGTACCCGTGGCCGGAGACCGATCGCTGCTGACAGGAGTACCTCCGTTAGGCGATCCTGACTTCGAGCCCAGCATCACTGAAGTCTTCCGTTGGTGTTGGATATGGGCGCGGCCAACAACATCGTGAACTTCTTCGCCCAGCATCAATGTTTTGACTTTCTCGCCAAAAAGGAAGGCTCGTTCGCTACAAGGTAGTTGAATCCTCAGGTCCTGGATGTTGAGCATTTGCGGCCTGTATTTCCCACTGCTCAGGTATCGGTCCATGATGAAGCAGCTCCAGAAAGTACGTCTCCTCGTCTCCTGTTCGATGAAAGCATCCCCTTTGCTGTTCAGCGCATATTCTCTCTGACTGGTGCTTACACCGAGGTGCCGTGCTTCTTCGACCATGGCAGTTGATCTAGCCAAGGGCATATCGTCAAGGTCGGCCTCGAACTGAAGACCAAGTAGCTGTGCTCCACGAATTGCTATTCCGATTGTGACCCATGCCTTGGAACCCTGGCAGGACCCCCATTCGTGCAACCCGAGCATCAACATGGCCTGAATCCGCTGCAGGTCGGGGACCCCCGGATCGCCTCCGTACATGCTGGCGATACGGTTCCGGCATGCTGAAGCGTAGTACTCGGCGGCGACTTGGGGTTTTGGTTTTGAGCTGGAGGTCGAGTGGTACGCAACTAGCTGGGGGTGGAATCGGGAGGTCAGGGCTAGAAAGGCCAAGAGAAGAAGCGGAGAGAGGGCCGGGAGAGGACCACTGGCTGGATCGCCAAAACCAGAGTTGGGCGACTGTAGCGAAGACTGCCGCAAAGGCTTCAGGAAAGTGGGAGGATGCAAGAAAGGAAGATCAGTGGAATAGTGCGTCTGGAAAATCTCGAACTGCAGAGTGGTCAGCGGCGCTGATGTCGTCGTAGATGAAGACGTACCAGTTCCGTCCAGACTTTCGGCGTGAGGACGGTCGGATCTAGCGCATCCACTAGAGCATGGGGGCTGTCTCTGTTTGACGAAGAGGTGCCGGGAATCGAGGTAGAGCTCTTCTTGGGACGGGGCTGGCGCCGCGGAGTCTGCCACAAACCGAATAAGCACTTCAAGACAATCACACAAACAGCATGACAGAGGCGTGGCATAAGCGTATAAATTGCGAGGGAGCTGTTCTACTGAAAGACAGGAACGTCCGCAATCCTGATGAGGCTGTGATCCATCGGGCAAGACCATGAGACAAGGCGTGACGTAAAACACAGAAGGGAGCTCTAGCTACGAAAATGAAACTTACCTCACCAGCGGGACCTCTGTCCAGGATGGGGTGGCCAGACTGACTACTGCTCTCACGGCGGGCTACGGCAACGCCGCCGCCAGCGCCGGCGGCAGGCGAAGGATAGGTGCATTCGCGGCCGGTGGTCTCGCAGGCCCTGCACGTGGTGCCTACGCCATTGTTCACGCACTTTACTTTGCTTCTTCTGCAGCGGGCGCAGGCGATGGAGGACCTCATGCGAGGCTGCTCCGAGCGCCGGGCGCCCGCCTCAGGCGCGGCTCGCTCCGGGGTCTGCACCGGCGGCAGCGGGCGCTGCTGATGCTGCTGGGCAGAGGCCGGGAAGACGGGCAGCGGCGGAGCAGCGTGGCCCGGCGGCGGATAGGCCGGCACGTCGAGACGGGCAGTTGGCGGGCTGCCCGTGAGCGGGCGCTGCTGCTGGGCGGGAGTCGGCGAGAGCAGCGACGAGATGGAGGTTGAGTGATTAATGATGGCGGCGGACGGGGCGCAATCTGCGAGAGATCACGCGCGGGCTGGGTTGGTTGGGGTGGGTTGAGCTGAGGGAGCCGCGAGGTGGGAAGAGCAGAGCACGGCAGTCGCGCCGGGGTCAATGGGCTGACGTATCCCGAGCCGGGCTGGGCCAGAGCGAACGCGAGCGAGCGGCGAGGCGGGGGACTTGCGGCGGCAGCGGAGGGCGGGCTCGACGGGCTCGACGGGCTCGCAGAAAGATTCAGGGTCCAAGGGCCAGCAGGAGCGTCGGCGGCAGCTGGAGGCTTTTGTAATACTGCCCGAGAGCAGCGAACCGAAAGGCATGCAGATCGTAAAAGCCGGCCTTCCGCGGGTCCCGTGTCAGCCAGAGAAGCCGAGCGGAGATCAGCTTCGTCTGGGATGACCCGCCCCCGATAGGGCGTTCGGAACGAACCAGCCCATTGTCCTGCAGCGGGAGAGCCATCAACGCCCGTCGCAGCCAGGAACGGCCGCCGGCCAATTATTCCAAATTCTCGCAGCAACGGCCCGACCTGCGCATGTGGGCTTCTCCACGCCTCCGGGTCGCCCGTGAGGCGCCACCTCCCCATCATCACCTTACTGAACCGCGATACGAGTCGGCCGGACGCGCCTGCCACGCCGTTCCCCGGCCGCTCCACTCGCCCTCCGCGCCGCACCACGGCACTGCGGCTGAAGCCTGCCTGCCTAGGTACCTGCTGTGTACGTACGCCCCCCTGTCGCCCGCTCGGCGTCGACTTGGAGGCTTGGCTGACGCGACCTTCGGCTCGTCGGCTCCCTCATGCGCGCCGCACATGTCCCAGTTCCCGAGTTTCTCAGCGCGGCGTCAGACAGCGCGTCTTGCGTCGTGCCGGCTCTGGCCTCGGCCTGCCCCCCTCCGGCATCTCTAGCGCCGGCCAGCTGCTGCCCTTCCCGTGTGCTCTGTTGCGCTGTTGCGTCCACACGTCTGTGCCCAGCAATTCCGGCTGTGCCGCTCTCCACTGTCTGGTCGGCCTGCCGCGGACTTTCCGGCTCGTTGATGCTTCCGACCGCATGCGCAGCTTGCGTGCCTGCACGCAAAACTGTGGAGTAAAGCCACGGCCACTAGCTCCTACCCGGCCTGCCGGCTAACGTTTGCCTCGCAGCCGTCGGCTCCAGTAGTCTCACTGCAAGCTCGTCAGCCAGCGCGGGAGGACAGCCTTGCAGCGTGTGCTTGGCCGCTTCCGTCGCCGCGCGTGTGCATTTTCGGTATCCGGCTGTGGCCGACACCGGGCTCGCGCACGGCAGCAACACGCACACGCACACACACATACACACACGCCAAAATGCTGGTGTTGCTCAAGCAAGAACTGCCCCGGCGGCCATGAGGGCTGGTGGAGAAGGTTGCCTTAGGCATTATTGGAGGCAGGGCCGGCACGCCGGGGACTAGAGGTGTTTGGCGAGACGGCGTTCGCCGCCAAGTGAATCGACGCCCGCATCTCGAAGCTGCGGCAGCGGGATACGTCTGCTTTGTGCTTGCCCAAGAGATGACGGGCGTCATGTCGCCGCGCGTTGTGGGCGCAAGGGGCCGATCTTCATCACTTGCTGGACTGGTGCTGCCCGCACCAAGGCCCAGCTTGTCCCGGCCTGGGCTAGGCTTGCGGGCGGCAGGAACTCAGCCGGGGCGGTTTCCCTGCGTTTCCTGGAAATCGCGCGTGTCTCAGGAGCGCAACACAGTCCCGTAGTGTAATCCATATGTAGGCGTGGTAAACACGGCTGCTTGGGCGGCGCACATCTGTCCAGACTCCAGACATTGTTTGCTGCCACGCGGCCGTCGACGGTGCGAGCAAGATGCTGCGGGCCGCGGGCAAGCCTACGCTGGGCCGTTGTCTGGGCCGATCAGGAGGGCGCAGTCGCAACGGTGCCCGAAATGGCTGCTTGGGCGGCGCGTTGCGAGGGTGGTGGGACGCAGCAGGACTGTGGCGGCGTGCGATGGGCATGCAGGCCGCTGTGCCGTTGGGCGCGGGCTGCGGCGAATAGGGGCGCCCAGCGGCCTTGGGAGACCAGGCCGGCGGCCAGCAGCTTTCTGGTGTTTTGACCGCTGCGCTGCTGCCAAGCTTCCACCCCTCTGTGCCTCAGCCTGCGATTTCAACTCTGCCCGCTCAGTCACACCCACCCGCCAGCAGGCCAACATCAACGCAAAGGGGCTTGCTTCGTGCCTCTGCGACACAGCCGCTTCCACACCACGACGCGCGCACGGGCGGCCGTCGAGCGAGGCTCCGCACCCAACGCGACGTCTTCCGCCGTCCTGCCCGCCCCATCGCTCCCCATGCTACACACCGCGTCATCATACCACTGCTGAACAGTACGCGCCGCCAACCCACCGCCGCCCTCCTCTGTGGTCACGCCCGTTAATTCGCCTGCCGACAGGGACGAACCGCCACCATGAACGAGGACGACGCCATCCGGTCGGTCCAAGGCAAGATCGAGCGCGAGAAGGCGCTGATCAACGCCGCCAATGCCATGCGCCAGTCCACCAACAACCCCGCCGTGCTGTCCCGCCTCGATGGCCAGATACGCGAAGGCCGCCGCAACATCGAATATCTCGAGGGCCGCGCGCAGGAGCTGCAGATGCGGAGGGTTGGCACCGACGTAGAGAACTTGTCCCTCGGCTCCGGCAGCAACGGCCCGCCGTCGCCAGAGCAGAGGAGGAACCCGCTGCCTCCTCCACCGAAGGACTCCCCCGGCGAGTACGCCGATGACGGCAACTACGGCCAACCTCCACCAGGAGGCTACAGCCAGCTCAGTGGCGGCCAGGTCCTGATGCCTCCCAAGGCGCCGTATGCCGCCCCTGGCCCGGGTCAGCCTCGTCAGCGTGCAAACTACAGCAAACTTGGTAAGGCGGTGGCGTCTCCACGATGGTCCCACGTGTTGGAACTAATCTGGCGCAGACTTGATTAAATACGATACCCCGTATCTGGGGCCACGGATCCAACTGATGCTGTCGCAGCTCGAGTTCAAGCTTAGTGTGGAAAAGCAATACAAAGATGGCATTGAGAAAATGGTGCGCCTCTACCAGATGGAGGGTGACAGGAAGAGCAAGGCCGACGCCGAAGCCCGCCGGATTGAGAGCAACCAGAAGATCCAACTTCTCAAGCAAGCGCTCAAGCGCTACGAGGATCTTCATGTTGACATCGAGGGCGGCGATGGCCCCGATGGTAAGTTTTCCCTCGGCGTGTGGTAGAGTTGCGCTGAGAAAGATTGTTTGCATAGATGACAGCCTCAACGTACCGAGCGCCAGAAAACCTCTTACCGGTCATTTGACGCTGCGAGTCCATCAGGTGGCCGATGTGGATCACGCTGCTACGGGCCGCTTTAGCCGGGGACCTGAGACTTTTGTTATCATGAAGGTCGAAGATGTCTTCAAGGGACGCACGAAAGCTACGCGAAACGACAGGTGGACGGACGAAGTTCATGAATTCAGCATTGACAATGCCAACGAGGTTGAGCTGACGGTGTATGATCGAACCGGCGATCACCCGCTTCCCATCGGCATGCTCTGGGTCCGCATTTCTGACATTGCCGAAGAGATGAGACGAAAGAGGATCGAGACCGAACTTAACAGCTCAAGTGCCATGTGGGTTTCAGCAGACAAGATGGGCGCAGGAGGCGGCGCTCAGCCTGATATGCAATTCCAGCCTCCACCTGGACAGCCACAAGCTGCTAGCGGCCCTGGTGGGACTGGCGGTGGATCTGGCCAGGGCATGGAAGGTGCCGGCCCTCAGCCACAGACGGGTCCAATTTTTATCGATGCGTGGTTCGCGCTTGAGCCCGTAGGCCGTATTCAACTTACCCTGAGCTTCGGTAAGTCTTCCTGGGGAGGCCCATCCTGCCTCAAACTGACAATGTCACAGCCAAGCAAAACAAGAACTCTCAACCGTTCGACATTGGTCTCGGCCGCAAGGGCGCCATTCGTCAGCGCAAGGAGGAGATCCACGAGCAGTACGGCCACAAGTTCGTCCAGCAGCAGTTCTATAACATCATGAGATGCGCCCTCTGTGGCGACTTCCTCAAGTATGCTGCTGGTATGCAGTGCTCGGACTGCAAGTACACGTGCCACAAGAAATGCTACCACAAGGTCGTCACCAAGTGTATCACCCAGTCCAACGCAGAAACAGATCCGGACGAGGCCAAACTCAATCACCGCATTCCCCACCGCTTCGAACCATTCGCCAACATGGGTGCCAACTGGTGCTGCCACTGCGGTTATGTCCTTCCGTTTGGCAAGAAGCAGTGCAGGAAGTGCTCCGAGTGTGGCTCGACTTGCCATGCGAACTGTGTGCACTTCGTCCCCGACTTCTGCGGCATGTCCATGGAGGTTGCCAATCAGATTCTGGCTGAGATCAGCGGCGCGAAGAAACGCCAGACGTCATCGATCTCGTCGATGGGCTCGAGGCAGCTGCGACCTTCTTCAGGTGGGGGTCCACGGCCAACCGGCCCGCACCCTTCAGGCTCTTTTGCGGATTCGGTGCAGTCGGAAAGGCTATCCTACGGAAAGGACTCCACCCTCCAGACCAGGACCTCTTACGGCCAATCCCCGTCTTCACCAACCCAGCAACGGCCAACGACTGCCCCACGCACCCAATCCACAGATGCCACGAAAGCGGCAGCCATAGCTCTTGGTCAGGCTCCGCCAGCTCCCGGACATTACCAGAGGTCTTCGACCGACTACCAGCCCTCTTCTCCTTCGCGGTCATCCGGAGGCTACCAGCAACAACCGACATCGCCGCAGGCCCAATCCCCACAGCAATCCTCTTACAACCCGGCTGACTATGCGGTGGTTAGCGGGTACCCCGTCGGAACTTACAACCAACCTCCGCAACAGCAGCAGTCCCCGATACAGCATCCGCCTAGGCAGTCGAGCTACCCACAGCCTGCGCCACCACCAACGCAGCCGCTGCCGCCTCAACCTGGGCAGGCGCCCCCACCGCAGGCCCCACCACATGACCCTATTGCTGTGCAGCCACCCAACCAGAAGAAGGAGCTCCCTCCCCACAACTACCAAGGCACTGGCAGGCGCATTGGTCTGGACCACTTTAACTTCCTGGCCGTTTTGGGTAAGGGTAACTTCGGTAAGGTCATGCTTGCGGAGACGAAGAGCAATAAGCAGCTGTATGCCATCAAGGTTTTGAAGAAGGAGTTCATCATCGAGAACGACGAAGTCGAGAGCACAAGGTCAGAGAAGCGTGTGTTCTTGATCGCGAACAAGGAACGTCACCCCTTCCTGCTCAACCTGCACGCGTGTTTCCAAACGGAAACCCGCGTTTACTTCGTCATGGAGTACGTCAGCGGTGGTGACCTGATGCTTCACATTCAGCGTGGCCAGTTTGGTACCAAGCGAGCACAGTATGTCCAATTTCTTGTGTTTTCAGGTGCGCTGCTAACTTGCAAAGGTTCTACGCGGCCGAGGTCTGCCTTGCGCTCAAGTACTTCCACGAGAACGGTGTCATCTACCGTGACTTGAAGCTTGACAACATTCTTCTCGCGCTTGACGGCCACATCAAGATCGCGGATTACGGTCTTTGCAAAGAGGACATGTGGTACGGGTCGACGACGAGCACGTTCTGCGGCACCCCTGAATTCATGGCACCTGAGGTATGCACTTCCCCGACGAGTGATGTGGGCGCGACTGACGTTGGATAGATTCTTCTCGACAAGAAGTATGGCAGAGCAGTAGACTGGTGGGCTTTTGGTGTTCTTATCTACCAAATGCTGCTCCAGCAATCGCCGTTCCGTGGTGAGGATGAGGATGAAATCTACGACGCCATCCTTGCGGACGAGCCGCTGTACCCGATCCACATGCCGCGAGACTCGGTCTCGATCCTGCAGAAGCTCCTCACCAGGGAGCCGGAGCTCCGTCTTGGCAGCGGGCCGACTGACGCACAGGAGATCATGAGCCACGCGTTCTTCAGGAACATCAACTGGGAGGACGTGTACCACAAGCGCATCCCTGCCCCGTTCGTGCCGGCGATTTCGAGCGCAACGGACACGAGCAACTTCGACCAAGAGTTCACGAGCGTCACGCCGGTTCTCACGCCGGTACAGTCAGGTAAGTGTGCAGGAGCAATGCGGGGTGCGAGATGGGCAGATGCTAACGCGATTGTGCAGTGCTTTCGCAGGCGATGCAGGAAGAATTCCGGGGGTTCTCGTACTCGGCCGACTTTGTTTGAGCGCATGCGAGGAGGTGACTTGCATTTCAGCTTTCTTCTCGGTTGCACGATTGGTAATACAGTTAGCGGGCTGTACGCAGTGCCGCATTTGGCCTTCGTTCTTCTTGCCGGATCTCTTCTTTTCTGCCCTCATTCGCACACGGCGTCTGGAGCCATTTCAAGAAACAACCCCGTTTGAAGCTGCTTTCTGCGCGCGAGTTGGAGATGGACATGGGAGCGGGAGTTGAGCGGGTGGGTAGCGTGGGTAGCGTGCGCGGGAGGCCGATTGTGATTAGCCAGCAAGCGGATGTGTGACGATTTGAAGCAAGCGTGTTTTTTCTCGCGGAAAGAAACGGCGCGCAGCCAGTGTCCAGGGTGCGTGGAGAGCTACAAGTATGGATAGACTTCTGAGATGACAGCATCCTGTGCAGTGGTGTGAGAGTAGGGGTTTGATGCCATGTACTTGTCCCGTCGTGCCAAGCAGGGCGGTCCCACGGCAGTCCCACGGCGGCCAGGGTCAAAAGCTTGGAAGTGGTTGTGTGTGCTCCCGTCTTTTCGCCGTGTGGCCGAGTCTCGTCCTTTGGGGACCCCAATCGTCCCCAATCATCTCCACGGCCGGCCGGTCATACGAGCGGAGCCCCACACTTGCCAATTGGCGGATAATTACGTCCGGGTGGCAGCTCTGATCCCGACGTCATCATTGACGGCTCTGTGGAAGTACTACACACGGCGCGTCCATGCTCTCGGCCTGCCCGTTTCTCGTGTCCGCTGCGACACTGGCGACGCGTAGGTAGGTTCCTTTTCTGGCGGGAGACGGAGCGGGTCCGAGTGTCTCCGTTGATCTCGTGACTGCAGGTGGACGGCAGTCCAAAAGGCGCTGCAGGCCCGTTCAGGCCCGTTCAGGCCCGTTCCTGCCCGGCGGTCGCGTAGCTGGGCGGGCGGAATCGGGCAGGGATCACGACTCGCCGGCCACACTGCCTTGTCGCTCCCCGCACGCACGCCCGTCTTCTCCGTCTTCTCCATCCGCCCCCGCCGCCACCGGCTGACGCACAGCCCACCAATCCACCGCAGCCCTCGGGAAGCCTCCATAGGCTCCATCACGCTCTCGCTCGCTTGCTCGCCCTCCGCCCCACGCCCCGTGCGCCCGCCGTGCGCCTGCCGTGCCCGTTCATTCCCACCTTCACAGAGCCCCTGCAACCCTGCTGCTCTCTTGGCCGCTGGAGGAACGAGGCTTGTTGACGCGCGGGAGCTTGCGCCAGACTCGTCCGCCTCCACCGGCGCCCACCGCGCCGCCATGGTCGAGGGCAACGCCTTTCCCTTGCGCCGCTCTGCTCTTCTGCTCGCTCCTGTGCTCGGCATTGTCACGAGGCTATGCGAAACTGAGACGGCCGGCGCGATGTCACCTCGGGTTGCTTGTCGAGGCGTTTGCCGTTTGCTAAGGCCAGCGCCGCACCGGTGCAGGCTGCTTGTCCCGCAGGCCCTGCCGTCCGGCATTGCAGCGCCCCCCGGTTGGCACCTGAGCCGGCGCTATACGTCTTTGGGTAAGGCCCTCCCACCGGAGCCCGGGGGGCTGGCAGTCTCAGAGCAGCGCAGAAACGCATCTCACTGCGTTTTCTTGCCTTTCGGTGGGCTACAATGGAGTCTTTGCGTGCTGGGGGGGTCTGACCGCTCCAGTCTAGTCCCATCTGCCCTGGTCTTCCCCGGTATTTGGCGCACTGGGGTACTGTGGGCGAGCCCGCCCCGGAGTATATATGCACGCTGATCTCCACCCCCATACCTTTCTTCTTCCCTCGGCCCTTTGTGTTGTCGCCGCTTGAGCTTGGAGCTCTTCTGAACGCTGTCGCACACCCTCTGTCGACTATCGTACCCGCTCCATCCGACCCCTTTGGCTGAGAGGCGAGCTCGGTCGACAGTTGCCCATCATGGTGAAGCCTATGTCAAATATCTACGGTAAGCTCCATCTCGCCGCCAACTTCTTCCTCGGAACCGTCCGCTAACAATACTTCCAGCCCTTGCGGGTTTCGGCACGATTGGAGGAGCCCTCTTCGGTTTTGATATCAGGTGCGTCCCCGCAAGCGCGCAAATATTGTGCCCATCTCAGTACGGACCACCTCCCCTAACGCTCTCCTTCACAGTTCCATGAGTGCATGGATTGGAACCGAACAGTATGCTGAATACTTCAATCATCCGAGCTCCGATCTCCAGGGTGGCGTGAGTGTCTAGTTGTCCCACCACTTCCCCTGGACTCTGAACTGACCTTTGGTGAAGATCACCGCTTCTATGTCCGCTGGTTCTTTCGTCGGCGCCCTCGGCGCTGGTTTCCTCTCTGACAGACTCGGTCGCAAGCGTGCAATGGAAGTTGCAGCCATCATTTGGATCATTGGTTCCGCTATCCAGTGCAGTGCTCAGAATGTCGCCCAGCTTATCGTCGGTCGTGTCATCAACGGTTTCACAGGTAGGTCCCTCCCGGAGACTTCCATGTTTGGGCCAAGGGAACAGTCCAGCTGACCATACACCACAGTTGGTATCATGTCTTCCCAGGTCCCCGTGTACCTCGCCGAGCTCTCCCCTGGCCGTATTCGTGGTCGTGTTGTCGGTATCCAGCAGTGGGCCATTGAGTGGGGTATCCTGATCATGTACCTGATCTCTTACGGATGCTCCAAGGTTGAGGGTCCTGCATCTTTCCGTATCGCCTGGGGAATCCAGGGCATCCCGGCCTTCATTCTCCTCGGCGCCCTGTTTTTCTTCCCGGAGAGCCCGCGTTGGTTGGCCAGCAAAGACCGGTGGGAAGAGAGCTTGGATGTCCTGGCCTTGCTCCACGGCAATGGCGATCCCCAGCACCCTGTCGCGCAAGCGGAATACCTTGAGGGTGAGTTTTCCCTTAGCCACCCCATCGAGGTTTCATCATGGAAGCTAACACGATCCCAACAGTCCGCGAAGCCGTTCGCGTTGCGCAGGAATCAAAGGAACTTACTGTCCTCGGCCTCTTCGGTCCTAAGATGTGGCGCCGCACCATGGCCGGCACCTTCGTACAACTGTGGCAGCAACTCCTCGGCGGCAACGTCATGATGTACTACATCGTCTACGTCTTCAACATGGCAGGTCTTACCGGAAACGTCAACCTCTACTCGTCTGCCATTCAGTACGTCATCTTCCTAGTGACGACGGGCTTTACGCTTTGCTTCATCGAGAAGGTCGGACGTCGCCAGTTGCTCATCTACGGCTCCATCATCATGTGCGCTCTCAACTTCGCCGTCGCCGGCATCATGGCCGAGCACGGCCGTCCCGTCGACGGTGTCGGTGAGAACACGAACATCAAGTGGCAGGTTCTCGGCCATCCCGCCAAGGGAATCATCGCTTGCTCGTATATCTTCGTCGGTGTCTATGGTCTGACCTGGGCCCCTGCTGCATGGATTTACTGCTCCGAAGTCTTCCCTCTGCGCTGGCGTGCGAAGGGTGTCGGTCTGTCGGCCGCCACCAACTGGATCTTCAACTTCGCACTGTAAGTGCTACCTCACAACTTCTTCCTTTTCCCTACGATGAGCAAATACTAATGGTTTCTTTCTCCTCTAGTGCCTACTTCGTGCCCCCGGCCTTCGAGAACATTGTCTGGCGCACTTACATCATTTTCGGCGTCTTCTGCTTCGTCGGCACCATACACGTCTTCTTCTCTTTCCCGGAGACGGCCGGCAAGACTCTCGAGGAAATCGATGCCGTTTTCGAGCCCGGTGTCAAGGCATGGAAGACGGGCAACATGAAGTCGAACTTCTCTGAGAAGGTGGCAGCCGTGCAGAGCAAGGGCTTGGATGCAAATGAGCTGGTACACTCTGAGAGCGCCCATGTCGTGGATGAGAAGGGTACCGTGGTCAAGAACGACACCGTTGTCTAAGACCTCAAGCGTGGCATTGGGACGGAGGAAGAGAAGAAGTGACGCGTTTCTCCCTCGTTCTGTCTCTTGTTGGCTCGGCAGAGCGCTTGCTGTGCCACGAAAACGCTGATGTTCAGAGTGGGAAACCAAGCTGGATTTCATCAACTGGCGAGGTTTACTCTTCTCGTGATGTTCTATCTTTTTTTTTTTTACGATGAGATACCAGGTGAGCTGCGCTCGTTCGAGGAAATGAATGAAAAAATAATTTCTACTTTGATCCTTAGCTATCTGGTCTTCTGTGACAAAAAATCGCCAGATGCTTGACATACTATCGTCAATTGCGCCAATCTGATCTAAGTAGAATAGCTCAACGCCTTAGCCTCCTTTTTTTCTCCGCTTACAGGCCTCGATCAAACCGCCGACCTAGCTATATCGAGGAATATCTTCTCGAGGAAAAAGTGCAACTAACCCTTTCCGGTTGCCCGGTACGGTGGGAGTGGCGATATGCATGCTTGCTCTCCTGGCCCCTTCCCTGTCCTGTATACATGGTAAAAGACCCAGGAGCCTGGTGGGAGATCAGCGCCTCGGCCCAGGAACTAAAGCTGGCCGATCTTTGCTTGGCAGCGCAATGTACATGCAGCGTGCGCGGGAAAGATTGGCCGTGTCTGACCAGGGTCGTTGTCAAGGGGGTCGCCCGCTTGGAATAGGAAGACATGGCTGGCTGGTTGTTGGCGAAGGGCTTCTTTTCTAGTGAAGAGAAATATTAAAACAAGATGCTTGCTGTTGCTACATGGTCGTGAAGGCAGGGGAGATGGTGCTAGTTCGGATTGCATGAATGGGTGATGATATGAGAAAAGTAGTGTTGATGATGCGAGAATCAGCTGCCAGCACTATGAATGCCATGGTCGGCCTCGGTGCCAAAATCCCGAAGCTTCATACCGTCAAAGAGTTCCGAGTCTGGAAACGCGCGATCGAAAACGTTTTTGCGGTCCTCAAGCATGCCCTGTAAACGTGGCTACCTGGATTATATCAAAGCGTGAAAGCTTGAATTTTGACTACCCACGCAAGTAGACATAGCAACGGAAGGAAAGGCTTCAGACAGACAGATTGCAAATATGGGGGAATTTCATTGACGCCGGAATATTAACTTTTTACGACCCCTGAATGAATCCCTCATTTCTACCCCAAAACGCCAGCAGCCAGTGCCTCCAGATCCTCCAGAGTCTCGGGCTCGTCCTGAAGCTTCTTCGCCCTCCTCTTGCCCTTCTTGCTCTTCTTCTTCCCACCCTCACTATCTTCATCGCCGCTGCTTTCATCCTCGAACCACTTCTTCGGCCGCTTCTTCGCTGGCCTCTCCTCATCCTCATCCCTGGCCTCCTCCTCGTCCCCGTCACTTCTGTCTCCCGCCGTATCCGCCAAGAAGCTCTTGAAATCGTTGAAGGCGTCGCGATCCACACCGCCACCCAACTGCACACCGCCATCCTCATCGTCGCTGCCATCCAAGTCGTGGCCCAGTCTCTCCGCCCTCTCCCTCTCCTTCCTCTTGATCTTCTTCGCCGTCTTCTTCTCCCTCGCCGTCTCCCGATCCAACACGTCGGCCTCCTCGGCGCGCCGCTTCTCTTCCTCAAGGAAGCGCTGCCGTTGCTGCTCCGCGCTCCCCTTCGCCTTGAACGCGTGCTCGTCTTCCATCTCGTAGAGCTCGTGCGCGTTGCCCTCGTCGTCGAAGACGACTCTGTGGCCCTTGTCCTTGTATTTGAGCAGCTTCTTCTTGCTCTTGAGCTCCTTCTCGCGGCGTTTGCTATCAATGAGAATGGGCTCCTTAGCGCCGGGCACGTTGACAAGCCTCTTTCCTTCTGCACCCAAGACGTCCGCGCCGTCCTCGTCATCGGAAATCTCCTGGCCAGCGGTAATGCGGCGCTTGACGGCCATGAAGTCATCATCCGACTCGTCGGGATTGGCGACCTTGTCGTCTTCGTCGTTCTCGTCCCGGACGAGCTTGGTGTAGTGCTCGGAAAGAACGTCTTGGTTCTTACGCTCGAACATGCGGTCGTATTTGGTGCGGACCTCCTTTTCCTTCTTGGATTTCTTCTTCTCGCCTTCCTCGTCACTGCTCTCACCTTCGGATGACGAAAGACCGTGTCGGGGCGCGTTCTTGCGCTCCTTCGCGTTGTCACCCTTCATGAACTTGATGCGAGGTGCACCGGGCAGACCCAGACTCGCTGCGTAATCCTCCAGAGGAAGATTCTGGAGCTTGAAAACTTCCTTGTCCTTCTGGACGTGTATCGACTTGACGTAAGAGATGAAGGCCTTCTGTCCAAGGTACTTGAGCTGTGCATCCTTGAAGCACATGTTCTGCAGCTGGTTCTTGATGCTCTGCTGCTTCTTTGTACGCACATTGATGCGCTCAATGGGGATTTTCTTTGCCTCCAGACGCTTCAACATGCCCTCTTCTTCACTGGGATCCAGGAAGAGCACGGCACGCCCTTCACGCTCATAGCGCGCCGTTCGACCAACGCGGTGGATGTACGTGTCGGCGTCTTCGGGGCAATCGACCTGGACAACCCAGTCTACCGCGGGGAAATCCAGACCACGCGCTGCCACGTCTGTCGCGAAAAGGCAGGACGCCTTGGCTGCCGAGAACTTCTGCGTGATTTCCAAGCGTGCTGTCTGCTTTTGGCGGCCGTGAAGATGGAGCAAAGGAATACCAGGCTGCATGTGACGGAAGCCCTCGTACACAAAGCGCACCTGCTTTCCGGACGAGAGAAAGACAATGATCTTCGACTTCTTACTGGCCTGGATGAAGCTCCACAGGGTGTCCAGCTTCTCCGACAGGGGCGTGACAGTGTAATTCTGCTGCAGCGACTTTGGTGTCGCCGTCTCGGCCGCCTCGTGGACGGAGATGTACTCGGGATCTTTCAAGCTCAGCCTGGCCAAGTCGGAAACCTTCTTCGTCTGAGTCGCGCTGAACAGCAGCGTCTGCCTCTGCTTGGGCAGGTAGTCGATGATGGCGTCGAGGTCGCGCTGGAAGCCCATGTCCAGAATACGATCGGCTTCGTCCAGCACCAGCGTCTGCAGATTATCCACGTTGAAGCCCACCGTCTGCGACAGGTGCTGCAGCATGCGGCCGGGGGTGCAGACGACGATGTTCATGCGCACCAGCGCGTCCCTCTCCTCCTGCAAGCTCTTTCCGCCAATGACCAGGCCAGCGGCGAACATATGCCCCTTCTTGCCGACGTTGTACAGCACCTCGAAAATCTGGATGGCGAGCTCGCGGGTGGGAGAGATGATCATGGCACCAAGGCCAGCGTCGGCGCCAATGCACTGCACGCGGTACAGGTTCTCGAGAACGGGGATGACGAAGGCGAGGGTCTTTCCACTGCCGGTTCTCGCAGCGCCTAGGATGTCGGCGCCCTGGAGGGCCAGAGGGATGGCGCGGGCCTGGATGTCGGTCATTGCGGCGAAGTGGCATGCCTTGAGGCCTGCCTTGGTGGGCTCGGAGAGCGGGAGGTCGGTGAAGCTCTTGTATTCATTGTTCCTGGGATCCTGCAGACATCGGGTCAGGAGAGATTGAACGGCGAGTGTGCAGAGCGGACACTCACGAGCTCGTCGACGGCTTGCTGGAGTTTTTCTACGTCGACGTCGCTGCGTTTGCGCTTCTGGGCGCGCTGCAGCTTCTTGACCTTGGTCGGCTTGGTGCGACCGGTGAGTGCGCCGGCCATGGCTGCAGAGACAGAGGAGGAGAATATCGGAAAGGGTCGAGTCGCGGGCGTTTGAGGTCGGTCGGTTGCGATGCTGGGGCGCTCAAGAACTTTTGGGGCACGGATCGCGTGGCGGCGGGCGGTGTCGGCGCCGGGGCGGCGGCGGCGGCCCCAGATCGGTAGCCGGCGACAGCCCTACCTATCATCTGCCTTGGGTTGCGCCTCCAGCTCTCCATCACCGCCCGTATCTTAAAGCGCGCGCCCGCTTCCTCCACCCACTTTGCTCTCTCACCTCGCACTCGCGCGTGTTCCATCTCTGTCCGCCACGCTCGCTCACCCAGAAACAACCATGGCTGACGACGACAAGGAGGTTTTCGACCTGCTCGAGAGGGAATCCAAGGAATTCGACAAGGTGCGCGCCCCTCCGCCCCAACTTACTCCGCGGGCCGGCCAGCTGATTCACGCTCAAGGACTCTGAGATCGACCGTGCGTCCCCTCCCGTCGCGCGCACCGCCCTCGCGCATGCCAGAGAGCTCGCCCGCTGACACTGCATCCAGGCATCTGCAATGCCTTCAAGCTCGACGCGTACGCCGTCATGGGCCTCAAGCCCGGTGTCCCCGAAACCGACATCAAGAAGATCTACCGCACCAAGTCGCTGCTGATCCATCCCGACAAGACCACGAACCCCAAGGCCCCCGACGCATTCGATCGCTTGAAGAAGGCGCAGGAGCAGCTGATGGACGAGAAGGCGCGCGCCCGCCTGGACGAGGCCATCGCCGACGCGCGAATGCTGCTGATCCGCGAAAACAAATGGACCGTCGACTCGCCCGAGCTCAAGACGGAAGAGTTCGACCAGAAGTGGCAGAACAAGGCCCGCGACGTGCTTATCGAGAACGAGTTGCGCCGCCGCAAGCAGATGCAAGCCGCCATGCGCGAGGAGGGACGCCAGCAGAAGAAGGAGGATGCCGAGGTTGCCGAGCGCAAGCGCAAGCGCGAGCATGACGAGGCCTGGGATAAATCGCGTGACCAGCGCATCGGCTCCTGGCGCGACTTCCAGAAGAAGGGCTCGGCCGATGGTGACAAGAAAAAGAAAAAGAAGCTCAAACCCATTGGCTGAGCGCTGTCTCTTTTGCGTGCTTTCTCTCCCCAGCAATGTACAGAGTACCTCGCAGGGAGCGGGGCGAATAGGCAGGGTTTATCTAACGGCGTGAGGTACAGGCGCAGTCTCTAGATCACCGAGCTGTCATGGCGTTTTGCAGGGCGACACCAAGACCCACATCCATTTTCGATTCGGTTCTCATGGCACCAGGCCCGTTACGGGGAATCAGCTAGTGAGTAAAGACAAAAGGGTTGCCTTACCAAGTTTAATTGCTCATTCAAACCAAGCATCCCCCAAATCCCGTCCAAAGTGCTGCATCTCCAGCAATGCTGGCCGTGTTTGTATGACCAAAAGTTATGTTGTTTGATCCCGCCGTGGAGTCGGTGCATCAGCCGGGTGCATGTGCTGCTGCTGTTCGTTCAGCCGTCTTTCTTAACACTCTATTTGCAGGGCCGTTTGCATGTACTGAATGAAGCCCACTGGAAAAACCATGTGTCAGAGGACCGATCCTTTCATGCAGCTCTGGGAGGCTGCAGGATCCAAGTACCACCACAGTAGATGCACAACGAAAGAAAAACTAGTAGAAGCGCCCAATCACCGGGTAGAAGCCAATAGGGACACCACTAATCGGCAAACAACCTCTTCGCCACACACAATATCACTCAAGCACGCGCCTACCATCCCTTAGTGCCGGGAGGAGGGCACTGAAACAAAGTTTTTGATGATAGTGCTTAGGGCAGCTAGATATCAGCCCAATCCGCGTCCCTTGCATCCGCGCAACCGTTCCGCCAGACCACGTGGGCGAGGCACCATGGTCGCGACTCTCCTGAAAAGGCTAGAAATCTGAACCAAGCGGATCGCAGAGTTCAATGTTCGCTCGAGCAAGCACGCAGAGCTCCAATAATGAAACACAAACCCCAAGATCATGGCATCCAATGCCACGTTTGCAACCAGTGAAGGCAGTGAAGGTGTGGTATTGGGAACTCCAATGTATGTACATACTAACTTGAAGCGTCGCAGCTGTACCTATCATCATCCCCGCCGCGACCATGGATATCCAATCATCACGATGCGCTACGGAAGCAAAGGCAACAAGAGATAGAAAACCAAGATTAAAACGGAGGTGTGGGCGCACGCATGAACACGCGCGCGTGCGCAGCGGCCAGCGCGTCCACGCGCGGCGACACGGCGTCACACGGCAATCGAATGAAAACTCCCCCTTGGGTTACTCCCGAAGAATTTCGTTACCCTCTTCACGCCCCTCCCCACCCACCTCCAACAGCCTTGCTGCACCCGCGGGAACAACGGCGCAAAAGGATTGGAAAAAGAATTAATTGCAATAAACGGGCCAGTGGCGTGCCAGCGCACCACTGCCCTCCCTCTCACCGACTTCTCCCGACCTGGACATACGTCCAATCATTTCTCTCGGAATTTTTCCCCCTCCCCTCATTCACCGCCTCTTCCTCTCTTCCCGTCCCAAAGCAAGGGAAAGCTACCGTCGTGCCTTGCTTGTGCCTGCCTGCACCCCCGCCGCCCTGCCGCCCCCCGCTGCTTGCCCCGCGGGATGACGTGCAGGCGTTCTTCCTCTCCCAAAGTTTAAGTTGACGTCGTCCCAAGTGTTGATACTACAAAATCCTCCTTCGATCCCCTCCCCCATCCTTTCACTTTCACTTCGCACCTTGGTGCCTCCCACTCAAGCAGCGACGAGCATCTAAGGGTAACAGTCACAGTGACTTTGTTATGTGCCTTTTAATGAGGGGAGGCGGGGATTTTTTGGAAAGAAAAAAAAAAACTACTGTTGTAAATACATTAACACCTCCCTTTCCCCCTCGTAAACTCTCCAATCAATCGTATATGACCGAACGTTGAATTTTAAAATTGACGACTGCGTAGATGGCTGAGCTCAGACTCTGCCTGCCTTTTTACTCTATGCCTCCTTTGAATATAACACAGGACATTTAGAAGCAAGCGATCCAGACGCCAAGCACATAATATAGCGTTTCTATACACAAAGCGTTGTCGTAGAAAGAAAAGCACCGCCCTTCCAGCAAGATATAGAAACAAGATGTTGCCAAGAAACAAAAAGGAAAAGAGGAGTCCCCAAGCGGAGCCAGCGTCTCCCGTGCATCCAGACTTCTAGTTGAGCTCGCACGCTGGACATCTAAAATTTCAGTCGAGATTTTAATACGTTCAGTTCGAGCCCATTCCGACCATTAAGCACGTTTACTTTTGTGTCATGTTACCATCCTGTACTGTGCGCGGACTGTTCCCATGTCTGATGCCCCATCTTTGCCCTGTAAACCCAACAAGAAAAGAGAAAAGAAAACAACCAAAAGGTCCCCTGGATATCCGAACGGTAATGCGTCGCATCCAGGAAATATGCCCCGAAAAGTTCCAGGAACAGCCCCCCCGAGAGTTATGTCTGAGTTTGTATATGTGCAGCGAGCGACTGAAAACGTTTATGAAGAACATTTCTACAAGAGAAAAGATCGACTGGGGTCCAATGTGGATGGAGATTAGCTTGGACCAGCCAAGGCTAGCGAGCAAGGTGGTGTTGAGAACAAAAGAGGACAAATGTGAGCCAGAGAAGACGAAAGTATGTGCCAGCCTTGGTGGAAACCGAAATCTATGCAGTTAAGTGAAAAAGCGTGTCCGGCCTAAATGATGTCCCGTATATTCAGTCTCCGTCGCTTGGATGGCTCCTCCTCCTGTGTCCCCTCTGAGGTGCCTTGGCTACGCCTTTCGTCCAACGAAACTCTACGGACCGAAGCAGGAGCAAGGCCTTCAGGTGGCTGGGCAGGGTCCCACACGGGCTGTTGCTCACCCCTCGAAACCGGCCGTCTCTGGTATGCCGGGTAGGGATGATGTTGTTGTTGTTGCTGCCAAGCTGTTCTCGGATCATTGTGCCAGGGACCCTCGGCTGCTAAAACCTGGCCAGACGGTCTTCTAGGCGTCACCTCGTAAGAAGGTACATGAAGCTCCGCGCTACCAGTGGATGACCACGATCCACGCGAGTATCCATACCCACTGGGAGGTGCCTGTCCATAGTATGTCTGTGCTGTCGGCGTAGGAGCTGCCGCCGGTGGGAGGGATGAAGTGAGATTTTGGAGGGAGAAGTATGAATACGGGGATTGCGGCTCAGCAGCGACGGGAAGAGGTGAATTATGCCCGAACGGCGAGTATGGGTATTCGGTTGGGGCGGCTCTCGATGACGGCCGTGACGATCTATGAGGCGGAACCGGTGTAGCGAAGACATGCGGGTAGCGTTGGGGTTGTTGCTGCTCACTAGTGGGCTGCGAGAATTGAGCTCGGTCAAACGATGGTAAAGTCAAGGAGACGAAAAATATTGAGGTCTTTGCAAGACGCACGCGGACACGCACTTCCTGCGGCTGTCCAAAAATAGAGCTGAATCGCCAAGTGAATCTACGATCCGTGTAGCCCAGGCTGATGCGTTCCAAATCCTCTTCTTCAACGTTTTGAACCGCCTCCTGTTCCCTAGGACCAAAAATAGGAGGCATGTACGAAGGTTCTCGCTGATCCCGCTCTTCTCTCAGCTCGCTCCGTAGCCTGTACACCGTTTCCGCGTGATGGGACTCGACAAGCTCGGACAGGTCTCGTCCGTAGAAGTCTGACCGGTTGAAGAGCAGGTTGAAGGCCTGATTCGTTTTGATGATGTGGAGGTCTAGATTCAGCAACGCCATGGGCGTCACGTAAGAGGGCGCTGATCGTGCGTACTCGAGTGTCGGATACTGCACCGCACCCTCCTGGGGGTAAGGACTTGGCGACAGACTTTGCACGGTCGAAGTGGGATGCCGAAAAGTTGCCGGGGGCACTCCGAAACTCCTTCGAGTGGCTCGAAGCGGGCGACTGGAATCTGGCCGCACGCCTACATGAGGCGCCAGACCAGGCACTGGGCTCTCACTAGCTGACGTCGAGTGTTCGGCTAGCTCGTGGCCTGGCGGAGGTCTGCTCTCCTGGACGTCGCGAAGCCTGGGGCGGCCCCTTTTCTTGTGCTGGACGTCGTAGCATGAGGTCTGCGCGCTCACTGAATGTCAGCCTTGGCCCGCCGCCGTGGAAGCTCGTCGAAGGGCCTTTCACCTACCTCTTTGCCCGAAGTGACGCAGCGCGTGCACGGCCGCTGGACGTCGCAGCTGAGATGGGCCTTTTTGCAGTTGACGCAGGCCGAAGCAACGTGAGCCTTGTTTCGGCGCGCGGTTTTGGTGTTTCGTAACGACGGCATCTGGCTAGCTAGCGGGGCGGGGGGCTGCAGGGCGACAGTTGGACCGCCATAGCCGGGGGCGAAGCTGCCGGACGCGCCGAAGGCGGAATAGCCGAAGGGACCCATCTGGGAAGACGGCTGTTGTGCGGTGTCGGTCTCAGCAGAAGACGACGACGGTCGCAGCTCCGGGCGCTGGTCTGTAGGTCGCAGCGCTGAGCTGCTCGGCGGCGGCTGCTGCCGTTCGCCTCCTTCATAAACCATCCTGCGCGGTGGCACTGCACCGAGCCGATCCGTGGAGCGGCCTCCGGGGCCCTCGTGCTCGGCGGAGTGGAGCTGCCGGCGGTCATGCTGGTCCTGGGGTGGGCTGTATTTTTCCTTCTGCTGCGGTGAATGCGTCCTCGCCCGGAGAGGTGGTGACGGCCTGTCTGACATGGGCGGGGACGGGTAGCAGGCGGCAAAACGGAGCCCAGGTGAGGCTTTCTCACTGCTGCCCGGTAGCTGGCGGCGCCCAATTGACGGCGCGCGGGAGTAGCTCGAGCAAGGAGGAAGGGCCAGTCCATGCATAGCGCCTTCAGGCCGCAGGAACACAGCGAATAACGGTCGGCGCCCGGAGACGGCGTGGCTGCTTCAGCTGCTGCGCGGGCCCTGGGCGGTGGGGGTGTTCGTCCGGGTTGAGGTCAGGGAAGTGGTATGAGCATGGGCGCGCTGCTGCTCGCAATATGTAATGTGGGCGAGGTTCCTGGTAGGCCGGATGTCTTGGAGGCTGGCCGGCAGTAGCACGAGGAGAGAGCTGGGAAAAAGGACACACAGGCATGCACGCTGCAGGAGGCTTGGGCGAGCAATACCTGCAGATGACGACACCCGGGGGATTGAGGCGGCGGCGGCGGGACCCGCGTGGTCTGGGTGCAGTGGGAGGGCAGCCAGCGGGGGAGGCCAGGCCAAGCAGAAAAACGAAAGGGCGCCGTGTGGTCTCGGAGGGAAGCTCGCTGCTGTCGTCGGCGGAGTGGGGCCTGGGGCGCGCTTGAAGCAACCGGGCAAGGCGGCGCGCTCTCGAGACCCTGTGCTTGTGGTGATCATGGCAATAAGAAAGATCGGCCTCCTGGGCGCTCTGCGGATTAGGGACTCAGATCTCCCATTCCAGATCCCTGTTGACACCTGCATAATTGGACGGCGGCTTTGGCACGGGGCCGTCTGCCGGGTCGGTTGATGGCCGTGGGCTGGTGCATTGCGGCGCGGCGCGAGCGCATGGTTGACAGGCCCTAGCTGATCGGCGACGTCGACCAAGGGCCCAATTGATGCCTGCTGCGGCCGCCGCGGGGAGGTGTGCTGACGGCGCGGCGCTGCTCACCGCGAGCCTGCCAGCTGCCAGCTGCGAGCTGCCAAACCCATGGCCCCTCTCGAGGGGGCGTGCCCGGCGTGTTCCTTTTGCACACCTCGCGGGCGTGGCTGCCGTGCCCGCGCCCCCATTGGCCCCGCGCCGCGCAGCCTGCTCTCCTTCTGTTTGGGGCCCAGCTTCTTTCTCCACGCGGCAGATCTCGGTCCAGCGCTCTCGCGCCCTGGTGCTCTCACGCTGGCGCACACTGGCGCACACTGGCGCACACTGGCTGGCACCTGGCGGGCGAGGGCTGCCGCCGGCGGCCCCACCGCGAGGGCGAGCGCCTGCAGCCACCAGGTGCCAGGGCCACCATCCTAACAGCGGATGAGGCTGCGCGCCGCGAGGTGACGATTCAGCTCGCGCTCGCTGGCGGCGATGAAGAAGGAAGTGGCACTGCTGCACCCATGCCCGCAACGGCTGCTAGCCGCTTCCGTGCTGGCTGGCGGATCGGTTCTGGGAAGAAGGTGCGTGCCCGCTGCCGCCGTCCGCCGTCCTGACGGCGGGCAGGCGCAGTGAGGGTAAGGCTGCGCTCCAGTGCCAGCCCACGCCCGTCCACGCCCGTCCACGCCCGTCCACGCCCGTCCGCGCCCACCCACGTCGCATGCAGCCCTCAGATGACCGGCCGGTCGCCAATATAGTAACCGTTCATTTCGACGCAGCGATCCTTCCACTCCTCCTTGTGCCCGCCGCCCGCGACCTGCCCGCCCATGCCCGCACGCAGTCCACACCAGCGCCCGGCATGACTCTCTAGGCGCATGTGATCTTCGCAGCAATGCGCGCCATTGCTTTTTCTCCGCTGCGCTGCCATGGCCGCCAGCCGTGACGGCGCCGCGCCACCACGCGGCAGCGGTGCCAGCAGCCAGCAGCGGCGCTACCGCTGCCATCGCTCGTGTCGCTGTGTTGGTGCCGACGGTCGTTCGGGCGTCCTTCTCGCGTGTCGCGCCGCGCGGAGCGCCGTCGGCAAGGCGGAACGCGACCCTAGCGAAAGGCACAGGGCAGCGCGCGGCGATCGAGCGCTGTTGCGAGCTGAGTCCTGGGGCCCGCCACTCGCCCATCGCGCTGGCCGTGTGTTTGCGCGCGCGACGTCCGGGCCCCAGCCTGGCGTCGCTCACGGAAATCCGCCGGGATCGCGCACCTTAATTTGCATGCCCAATCGGGAGGCACAGCCAGCCAGCCAGAGAGAAAAAAAAAAAGCCGTGCCCAAAACTGCACGGCATTGACCGCCAAGACATCGCTGGCGTAGCGCGTGCAGCTGGCCCTGGTCCCTGTGCAGTGGTAGCCGAAATGTCGAGCATGAGCACGCCAGCAGACGCCGCGCCCTCACACCTCATCCGCGGCCGGTCGTATCGTGAGGTAGCCGCGTAGAGGTAGCATGGCAGCGTGCGGGCAGCGTGGACGGCGACGCCATGCGTGCTCTGAACCCAGGCCTGTGACGTGCATCCGACCCTGGGCGGCTTCGGCAGCTTATTTGTATTGTCAATAATGTGCCGACGGCGGCGGTGCCTGCACGCACCTAGGCCAGAAGAGAAACAGATGCGCTCCCACGCCTCGCCGGGTCCACATACCCGAAAGTCCCTGGGCCGGTTGCAACACCAGCCATATGTACGTGCGCATCCTCGCGCCGTACGTCCCTGACGCCAACGCCGGCGCCTGTGGCTCCAGCCGACGATCGGGGCCAGTTTTACGCTCCTCCCAAACGCTCAGTAATACAATACTTGGCCGCCGCTCCCAGGGCCTCGTCGCCGGGTACTCAATGAGACAATAATGTACCGCTGTTGCCTGCCGCAAAGCGCAGCATGTCCCAGCATGTCCCAGCATGTCCCAGCATGTCCCAGCATGTCCCAGCATGTCCCAGCATGTCCCCACTCAAGGCCCTGCAAACCCGCTCCCAGCTGCCGGCGCCCGCCGCCCGCGCCCTGCCGGCGCCGCAGGCACACGCACCCGCAGCAGCAGCAGCAGCCAGTCCTGGCGCGTCTGGCGATTCATCTTCCCAGAGCTTTGTTTCTCCTGCCCATGGGCTCGATTGCGCAAAGACCACGACCCTGGCCGCGCTTGCGGCTGATCCGCTCCGCTTGCCCGTAGTTCGGCGGGCCTGTGGTCAGATCGCAGGGTGCAGCCGGCCGGCAACACTCATGCCCTTGAGAGATGGGGGCGGCCGACCGAGAAAAAAAGCAGGTAGGTGAGGCGCCACCTTCCCCGATCGCGGATCGTGACACCTTGGCCCAGCTTGCGCTTTTTCCCACGGCAAGGGGAAAAATGAAAAATTGTCGAGAAGCATGGACTGCAGGCGTGGGCCTCCGCGCCTCCCGCGCCGTACCCTGCTGCGCCAGCGTGTTGCCGGGGGGGTTTGTGCGTGCGCGCACCTGTGCCGTGGCGAGCACAAAGGACGGAGATGGGGGAGCGTTTTGCTTGTTTGTGGGTTCGGCGTGCATCCAAGATTATGGTGGCGCCCGTTCTGGAAAATTAAGAAGCCAGAGAGGCAAGCCTATTCCAAGTCAATCAAAATGGCTCCTGTGCCTCATCGGCCCTGCTGCAAAATCCGTTCGCTTGCTTCCTACTTTGTCTTACTTCTCGCCCGCCGGAGCCGCAGCTACGGAGAATTCTTTGGGACAGCGTATTTACCTCTGTCCCGGTAGCGAGTCGAGGCGTGCGCGGTGGTTCCTTCGTTTGGATAGCGCGGGACCTGGACGTCGTACGATTCGGCGTCGACGGCGCAGGAGAGCGCGCGCAAGACAGACGTTAGGAAACTTTCCGCAATTCGTCGCGGAACATCCGAAGCCTATAGCCAACGCAAAGGCCCGAAAGGACCCCTACTAAAGCCGCTAAAAGACGACAAGCCTCACCGCGTTTCGGTGGGCCACGAGGCTGCTAAAGCTGAACACCACGTCACCGCCAGCAGTCGAGATTTGCAACGACTTGAGTGGTGGCTTTTCAAACAGCGGAAGCCTTCAGTCATCCAGCCCAACGGCCGTACATGGCGCGCGTGGAGAAACGAGGCGTCGACCTGCAGTTTCGGGCCCGGCTGAATGCTGGTTTTCCCTGCGCTATTCTCGTCCCAATGTCAGCACGCTACACGAACCGTCTAGGGGGGGCAATAGTACGAGGTACGAAGGCACCAGACGTGCAGAGCAAGTACTCTCTGATTGAAATACGGTCCGAATGCTGGTATCAGATTGGGGCATGACAAATGCACCAGATGGCTAAGTCCATAGCTTCTACTTTCGAGCCTTGGCAGCGAACATGGGTGGTGTGCAGCCTTCGTTGCCCTCGGTTGTCGACTATCTATTGGAAGGGAAGTGGAGAGCGGTACCGCAAGAGTGTTGCAACCGGCTGTCCGGGAACCTTTGCGCGTTGGCGCCGTCGCAAGGCGGCCCGGCATCGCTAATCTCCGCAATTAGAACTTTCCTTTCCTTGACGGCCTTGCGTTTTTCGCGCGGCGCTTTTCTTGGATCGCTCTGCTCTTGCGAACGTCCTCGACGCCCTTGAGCTCGCTCTTCCCCTTGCCGTCTGAGAACCGGCCAATGCGCTTCTCCTTAGCTGCCTCTACCCGCTGCTTCCTGTCGTGGTAGTCGTCCCTGTACTTGTCGGCTTCCTTGGGCGCCTTGACCATCTTGTGCTTGAACCTCTTGTTGGGGCCGTGACCGCCGCTAGAAGGCGCCTCAGCCTCACCAGCACGTGGTAGACGGCCGATCTTGTTCGTCTTCTTCCAGTTCTCGAACCGTCCAGCTCGGAAGCTAGCAGCGATCTTCTGCCCGCTTTCGCCACGAACGTATTTTGCTCCCTTCGATCCATCTTCGTCATTTGCTCGTGCAACATACTTCTTGCTCTTCTTGTCCCATCTCATCCCGCGCGCTTTGGAGGCTTCGGCAAAGCCCTTCGACTCGTCCTGGTTGAGATCCATTGTCGCACCTCGTGCCTCTTCGACAAAATTACCACTCCGTCCCTGGTTGTCGTATGATCCAGAGTGGACTCCATAGCCGCGGTCTTCCGCCAAGTTCAGCGTCTTTGGCGTATAGGACATGAAATGTTCTGGATCCTGCCAAGACTCCTTCGAAGTCTTATTGGTCTGGGAATCCGGGAAGGTGATCTCTAGCTCATCCTCCGATGCCGAGTCCATGTCGACATCCACGTCCATGTCTTCAAACTCATCGTCCTCTTCGCCATCCCGTGCCGCGTTGGGGGTATCAGTCAAGCCTGAAATGCTCTTGTCATTCCAGGCCTTCTTGACCTCTTCCTGCTGGCGACGTCGCGGGTCGACCTTTTCCCTCCTCTTGCGCATCATTTCAGATGCCTCGTCACCCACACCGCGCTTACCAATCTCGAAAATGGTCTCTTGAGGGCGGAATCCACTGATGCGCGCCAGCATTTTCTCTCTCTCCACCTCAGCCTTGTCCACGTCATCGTTGAAGAGCATGTTCAGCTCGGAAACTGCGTCAGAAGCCAGGATGTCCTTGGCCCGCTTGGCGCTTTGCGATGATGCCGAATTACGCGTCCTCATGTAAAGCTTCTCGCCCTTGGCGGCCACAATGCGCAGGTTGCCCAAGTCTTCGTCCTCGTCCAGTAATTTGTTGATCCACTCGCACGCGCGAGCTAGCTTGTCCCTCACAAATCCGCCGACAACCACATCGTTGGCGAAGCTAAAGTTTTCATCCGTTCTGCCCAAGATCATCTTCCGACTGAGAAAGAGCTGCAGATCCAGGAGATATGGCATGTCTGAATCCCTCACCAGGTTGTAGCTCCATCCTTTCTTTCCTGCTCTTGCTGTTCTACCGACACGATGAACGAAAATCTTCGGCTGAGCTGGGAAATCGAAATTGATGACATTCGCAAGGATGGGAATATCGATACCACGGGCAGCCACATCGGTGACAACAAGGATGTTACTCATCCCGGTCCGGAATGCATGAACCTGCATCTTACGAGCAGTTTGGTCCAACGAGCCGTAGACGTAGGTAACAGCGTATCCAGCAGCGCGAAGGAGCCCTGCCAAATACTCGACGTGATGTTTAGTAGCCGCAAAGACAATAGTAGAATGTTCCGTGGGAGAGTCCTTTGCGTTGTTGGTGCTGTCAGAATCCCTCTTGCGCTTTTTGTTCTTGGGATCGGCCTTCTTTTGTTTGGCCCTGATGGAGGCCTCGGTCTCTCCGGTGGGCATTTTGATGATGTCCTGCAAGATGTGCAGCAGAGCACCCTCCTTGTCGGCACTCTTCACCGTGAAAAATGCGCTTTCGAGGTCAGGTGAAACCTTGCTTTCGGCGTCAAGGCGTACAAGTTTCGGTTCTTGAAGGCCAGCCCTGGCGAACTCGACGAGGGATTTCGGAAGAGTAGCCGAGAAGAGGAGAGTCTGTCGGTTGGGAGGGAGGGCGTAGAGGATTTCAGTCAACTGGGTAGCAAAGCCCATTTCGAACAGCCGATCAGCCTCGTCGAACACCATGTAACGGATTGTGGACAAATCAAGGTCCATTTCAACTTTGAGATGCAGAAAGCGACCGGGAGTTGCAATGATGATATCCGGGTTCGTGTTCATATCGGAAAATTGGTCCTCCAGGCTATCACCACCCACGAGAAGTACAGTCCTCAGGTCCGTACCACGGCCGAACTCTTTGACGACCTTTAGAGTCTGAAGTGCAAGTTCACGCGACGGCGACATGATGATGGCCCTCGCGCCAACCTTTGCGCTATGGGCTTTCAGCTTCTCGATCATGGGGATGACGAAGGCAGCGGTCTTTCCGGAACCAGTCCGAGCCATGCCAACAACATCTTGCCCGTCCAATACAAGCGGAACAGTCTTTCTTTGGATAGGGGTCGGCACTGAGAAGCCCTTGCGGGTAATTGCCTTGAGCAAGTTCGTGGACAGACCCATGGCTTGAAAACCACCGCCTTTCTTCACGGTTCTCCCCTTCAGGTTGGACGACTTGCGGTTCGCCGCACTCAGCTGATCTGCGATGAAAACATCATCATCGCTGTCTCCGCCATCCTCTCCGCCAATGTTCAACTCTGCGCCGATGTCAAGGGTCGCATTCTTGCGACTTTTTCTCGGTGCGACCGGTTCGTCTTCGCTGTCGCCGGCAAGCAGGGCTTTCGAGATATCGAATTCGTTTTCGGACAGCGCCGGGGAGACGTCGCGGTGCGGCATGTTGTCGACGTTTGTCGTGTGTTGTCAGCCGGCTCGTGGTGCGCGGCGGGTGTCGATGGCAAAGGGTGCCGGCATGAGGCAATAGAAAATAATTTGGGGCCCGGTCTTGGCGCCGCTTTACTCGCGACATACCGGCTTATCGATAAGGGGGCGCGCGCACCTGACAGCGGGGCGTTCGTCGCGTCGCGTCTTTGCGCGTCACCCGAAATCACCGCCGCTGCCTCGCCGCCCGAGAATCCAACAACATTTTCCGCCACCCAACGCAACCATGTGTCAGTGTACCTCGATGTCTGGAATGGACTTAGCTTATGCCATGCAGCAGAGTACGGTAACTATGGCGATTACTCGACGACGTCGTATGGCGGCCAAGGCGGTGCTGGCGGAGGTGGCTTCATGGTGGACAGTAGCCAGAGCCCTGGAAGCGCGGCAAAGGTACAAGGCCTGTTCGCAACTTCTTCCACATGACTGATGTTCAATTCAGGGAGTCTGGAAAGATACCTTAAGGCCTGTCACCATCAAGCAGATCAACGATGCCGTCAACACACAGGAGTCCGACTTCAGCATTGACGGGGCCGAGATAGCACAGGTATAGATGACGAGCCGTGGGATGACAGGCCTGTTGCTAAGCAGACATAGATCACCTTCGTCGGCCAGATTCGCAACATCTCGAACCAGGCGGTCAACATCGTCTTCAAGCTTGATGACGGCACGGGCATGACAGAGGTCAAGCTATGGATCGATGCCGACGCTCCGAATCCTCTCGAACCCGCCGACGGCTCGAAGCCCACCCTCGTCGAAAATGCCTATGCTCGCGTCTGGGGCAAGCTGAAGTCGGCTGGCAACAAGAGAAATGTCGTCGCGCACATCATTCGCCCTATAAACGACTATAACGAGATCTCCTACCACCTCCTCGAGGCTACCGCTGTGCACCTGCACTTCACACGAGGGCCTCTTAACGCTGACGCGAGTAAGCCTGCCGCTGCCAACGGTGGCGATGTGCCAATGGGCGGCTACTCAGATGCCAAAAGAGGAGCACCGGCCCACCTCAGTGATGGGGCAAAGAAGGTCTGGAACGCTCTGCGGGTCTCGCCGCAAGGTAATGACGGCCTTCAGATGCATGCGATTGCGGTGCAGACAGGAATGACCTTGGCGGATGTTGCCACGGCAGGCGACGAGCTGCTTAGCGCAGGCACGATCTACTCGACAGTGGATGATACCACCTGGGCGCTGCTTGACGTCTGATGGCAATCATGGCTTATTGGCGCTACGGGAAGGCTGAGACGGACTTCATGGGGTTGCAAAAGGATAATGATTCGAGTACCTCGCAAGCCATTCATCTGCTTGACTGGCTTGATTTTGCGTTGGTGGAGAGGAACAATACACAGGCTGCAACGATGGCCGTTGCCACCACGGTAAAGACCTGGTTGTGGTCAGCGCAAAGCGGAGGGTTATTAAGCACATGACTTACCATTTGAGTCTTCCACCCTGACTGCACAAGAGCACTTCTTCGGCTGTAGCGCGTGACTGTTTGAATGTACGTTGTCAGACCAGAGACAAGGCATGCAAGAGAGAGCAGCCAGAATACGATGCCGAAAGGCAGAGCCATGCGTCGCTCTGCGCATGTCAGCGTGCGCCTTGTTTTGTCTCGACAACTGTCACGAAACTCACCGAGGTCACTGGGCTGGGCTTTGAGATGAAACGAGATGACGATGGCGATGGAGACTATGGCCATATATATGGAGAGACGCAGCCATGACAAGAAAGCTGTCGCGAGCGATGCAGTGTCAGGGAGAGGGCAAATACAGCGGACGGCGGGAAGACGCACTTCGCTCGTTCGCACAGTGATCCCGCGCGTCGGAGGCGTTGTTGGCAAAAAGCAAGGGACCGCATAAGGGGCGCTCGGTGAACACACAGCGGTTGTACCCGTTGTCTCTGGTGGTTGCGGTCAGACCGACATTTGCTCGCGCGATGGCCGGGCGATGCAGAGCACTCACTGGTTCACGATGACCGGCTTCGTCGGCACGATTGTGTAGACCGGGTTGTACGGATCGTGGAAGAACTGCTCGTCAGCCGGCGTGCAAGTGGCCATGGTGTGCAGAGGCGAGAGAGGACGGACAGCGGAGCATGTGTTTGTGTTGGTTGTTGGACAGCGAGCTCACCTCTCGCTGCGGCTCGCGCTCTGGCCTTCGGGCTGGGTCTCGTGCGTCATGACGCACTAGCGAGTAATGAAGCTTCCCGAGTCCTCCGCGAAACGAACGAAACCCAAACCTAAAGATGGCCCCTTTCTCGTTCTTCTCCCCGTGTCCCAAACATTCTCCACGCAGATCAGTACACAATGGCGCTTGAGACGTGCAACTTGTTTGGTGGCAGCCTGTCAGGCTCTCCCGTCCCGCTCGCGCTCGGGACAACAACGCTAACGCCCTCGAAACAGAGTCTGGAACACGGCCGATTGGACGTCTTCGGATGATCGTGTCCGCGGCGGCAAGTCGCACGTATGTCCTCCGCCATAAGCCGGACGATAAGGGATAGGCTGACACTAGGCCCAAGTCTTATTTCGACATCTCCGAAACGAAGCCTGTGGCCCGCTTCTACGGCAACCTCGATATAAAGACTCTCGGCGGTGCCGGCTTTGCAAGCCAACGCACAACCGGCGAGAATCGCTCGTGGAACATCGACGGCTACGATGGCATCCAGATCGAGATCGCAGAGTCTGACGGTATGCCGCTGCAATTGACGGAAGAGTTACGGGGACCGCGGCTGACCAAGTGCACCAGCCAAGAAGTACACGTTCAATATCAAAAACGAACTTCTGCCGCCGGATCCCGATACTGGCCGAGAGCAGTCTACCATCTCGTATGAGTACGACTTTGTCGCTCCGCCAACCAACATGACGGGGGCAACCTCCACCGTCTTCGTTCCCTGGGAAGACTTCAAGGCTACATACAGAGGACGCGAGGACCCCGATGCCCCTCCTATCGATCTCACAGACATCAAGAGGTTTAGCGTCATGACGAGAAGGTTTGATTTTCAATTCTCAATTCTCTGGTCCATCGTTGTTAATGTTCTCGTAGCTTCTTTGGCAACCAAGAGGGCAATTTCTCGTTGTCCATCAAGTCCATCTCAGCTGCTCGCAACTGCTCGAAGGACAAGGAAGTAATTGTTTTGGAAAGCAAGAACGTTCAGCCCGGTGACGTTGAGAAAGGGGTGCTTGCTGGACAGCTCCAGGAGATGCAGGCCCGTGTGCGTATTAGTCCTTGTCGGCTTTGAACTGTAGCTAACGTAACCTCCAACAAAGGCCGTCGACTCTCCAGCCACGCGCCGGCTGCCACCCATGTCAAAGGTCATGTACGGCGCCCTGGCTGCGCTCCTGGGCATCTGGGTGCTATACCCTGGCACCCCTCACTTTGGTTGCCATTCGAAGGCCGTCGGTCCCTAAGGAGTAGCTTTGTGAGTAGCCGGTCAATGAAAATAATTCCAAATCACAAATGATCGTCTTCGTATGGCTGCCCAGTGGCAAGGGTGCAGCAGCTCAGCAAGGAGCCGTGCAGGCAGGCGGCCAAGACGTCATAGACAAGCAATGACTGCCAATCAAAACGCGAAAGCGGGTTCTGATAGGTCACCAAAGCGCCACAAGAAGGGATCATGATCCTCACATGGCTCGTGGGAGAAAATCTACGGGCTCGCGTGCAGAAGTTCTGGGGAACCGATTCGGGCACGAGTGCATGATCGGATGTGCAGCATATGTCCGAATACAGCCGTGAGAAAGCCATCCTTTCTGCTTACGACGGTGGGTGCGGCCCGTCAGCAGAGCCGCCTACCGTGGGGTCGGGACAGGGAGGATCGCGGCGAAACATTTGTCCAGCAATCAAGTCGACGGGCTTTGTGAAGTTCAGCTCGCCCAGGCCATGAAGAGAGTCGGAGTGCAGCAGGCGGCAAGTGCTCGCCGAGAGGATGGTCATTATTGGGGCCATGCCTGTGCCGAGGTCCACACCCAGCGTCGTACAATCACATAATCACCCAGCAGACGCCATGACTGCTGCAACAGGGGCAGCAGAGTGCAGAGCGCAGCACGTAAGGCGTCCATCGGGCTGATCACCAGGCATGCGGGCTGGACGCATGCTCCACGTTGGACGACCCACGCACCCACGCATCCACGGCGCCACAGGGCCTTCTGGGGCTTCAGGCCAGCAACAAGAAATTGCCGAGGCAGCCCTGTCCGTGCTGAATCTCGGGAGCTTGGCCTGGGGAGGGTGGGAGGCTGCCGGAAGGAGCGTCGGTGTGGTTCGTCGGGATCATCGCAGTCGAATCTTTCGCGATCCTGGCCCTCATCCTTGCGGCGATGGCCGCTTTGAGGCCGGCCGTCGACCGGCTGACGCACGCCTGCGTGCCTGTCAACACGCGCCGCTGCACAGCGCGACCGGCATTGCTCGTATCAAACAACCAACAGCACCGCCGGCCCGCCTGCCCAGAGCGTGCTGCCAGCCTGTCCTGTGCCTGCGCAATCGACGGAACGCCAGGGAGGCGAACGAGCAGCAAAAGGAAAGAAAGTGGGTGGTGTGGTGTGCATGGCCCCTGCGGAGCGTTCGCGACGTACACGGGTCGACCACTACTGCCGGCTCACCTGTTTTTGCATCATCGCGGGGCCACCGGAGTCCCTGCAGCCCGGAGCTGGGTCCTCTCGAGGCGCAAGCGTTGAGCCCCAGAGGAGAAAAAAAAGGCGGTTGCACGTTGTGGTTACCCTGGCTCCACTCTAATCGCCCGGCGTTACGGACGTACCTGGTATCTGCCAGATAGCAAAGTCCTCTTTTCTTCTTCGCCCTCTGCTGCTGCTCCTCGCGCGGCTTTCTGCTTGCTTGCGCCCCATCCGCCCCCTTGGGCTCTTTGAACCCGGTTCACCTTGGATCTCCGGCGTCGAGGCGTAGCGGTGCTTTTGCCGTCCGCATTATCGTGAACCCCTCAACCACACGTACAGACGCCGCGCGGCATCCCTGCTTGACCACGCCCGTTGCTGGCCTTACAGCTGCTCGTACCCCACCAACTGCCGGCCGCGCTGTGCGAATAAGCAACAAGCGTCAGACTCAAATCGCCCGCGCCAAGTCCGCGCCACGACCATAAGCAAATGGCGGAGCAGAAGAACGCGGCCGTGGCGCTGGCCGTCGACGTCGAGTCTGGCCAGGGCCCCAGGTCGGTGCCGCACTGGAAGCTCGTCGTAGACCAAGCCCTCGTCACCCCCGAGGTGCTGAACTGGAAATACGAAGGCAGTGGAACCGTGGAAGATCCCTTCGTGGTCAAATGGATCGAGCATGACCCCAGAAACCCGATGACCTGGTCAAAGACATACAAGTACTGTCTCAGTGTGACCATGGCGCTGGCCACGCTGGCCGTGGCATTCTGCTCCTCCGCATATTCCGGAGGTAAGCACACCCCGCCGCCGTCTTGGGCGCAGACATGATGGGGCTAACATGGTGGCGTTCCAATTCGGAAAGCGTTGACCAGCTTGGTCATGGAGTTCGGCATGAGTCTGGAAGTCGCCACGTTGGGCATGTCATTCTTCGTCTTGGGCTTCGCTCTGGGTCCGCTTCTCTGGGTAAGCTCGTTCGTGTGAAGGTTTTAGGGAAATGGCGCACGTGGTCAGGGGACTGGACTGACGTGAGACAACCCGTCCCGGCAGGCTCCCTTCAGCGAACTCTATGGTCGCCAGATTCTGTTTATCCTGACTTTCGGGGCGTTTACCTTTTTCAATGCCGGCTCGGCGGGTGCGCAGAACACAGCAACGATCCTGATCCTGCGCTTCTTCGCCGGCTCGTTTGGATCGTCGCCTTTGACAAACGCCGGTGGTGTTATTGCGGATATGTTCAATGCGAAGGACCGTGGCCTTTGCATGAGTATCTTCAGGTACGTCACCTTCTTATTTGGTTGTATGTGAGAGTGCAATGTCCGGGAATCAGCTCAAAGACTGTGCCCAAAGTCTGCTGCAGGTCAAATATTCGCGAAAGCGATGGATTCAAGGTGACTGCTTGACTTTGACTTTGTCTAAGCATTCTCATACAAAACTCTCCAGTTTTTTTTTTTTTGGGAGATTACTTTTTTTTTCCTGCTTCCCGTACCATTGGAGAAAAGAGACCCTGAATATGAATCACGGAATTGTGAACACGATGCTGACTTGAGTAATCGGGCAGCCTTGCACCTTTCATGGGACCTGTTCTCGGACCAATTGTTGGAGGTTTCCTGGGCGAAGCCGAGGGATGGCGTTGGATCGAAGGCCTCATGGCCATCTTCTCCGGGGTATTGTGGATCGCTGGTAGCGTCTGCATGCCCGAGACATATGCTCCCGTCCTCCTGAAGAAGCGTGCCGCGAAACTGTCCCAGATGACCGGCAAGGTCTACCTCAGTCAGGCCGAGATCCGCCAAGGACCAATTTCGCTCAAGGAAGCCCTTTCGACGAGCCTGTCTCGGCCATGGATTCTGCTGTTCAAGGAGCCGATCGTGCTGCTCTTGACCATCTACCTCGGAGTCATCTACGGTACTCTGTACATGCTCTTCGGCGCGTACCCCATCGTGTACCGGATTGAGCGCGGCTGGACTGCCGGCATCGCCGGGCTCCCTTTCATCGGCATCGCGATTGGCATGGTGGGGTCGGTCGTGTACACCATCGTGTTCGACGACAAGCGGTATCGGCGCAACGTGGAAGAGCACGACGGGTATGCGCCTCCTGAGGCTCGTCTTCCGCCCTGCCTGCTCGGCGGCCTCATCCTCCCGCTCGGCCTGTTCTGGTTCGCGTGGACAAACTACCCCTCGATGCCGTGGGCGGCGAGCGTTGCCGCGGGCATCCCCTTTGGCTTCTCGATGGTGCTCATCTTCTTGAGCGTGATGAACTACCTGATCGACTCGTACACGATCTTTGCGGCGTCGGTGCTGGCGGCGAACTCGGTGCTCCGTTCTGTTTTTGGTGCTGCGTTCCCGCTCTTCACGAAGCAGGTGAGACTCTTTTCCCCGTCGCTGCGGGACGGTTTTGTTCTCCGGAGGTATATCTTGGGCTAACCGAGCATGGTAGATGTATGCCAACTTAGGTCAGTGATATGGCCTCGCTCTCCCCCTTTTGCGTCAACCGGATATGACGCGCGTTGTGGTGGTCATGTCAAGTCACTGCGTTTTGTGGATACGGTGGCAACGATCATGTAGCGCGTAAATCATGATGATTGCTGACATGGATGATAGGGATTCACTGGGCGTCAACTGTCCCCGCGTTCTTGGCGCTTGCGTGTCTACCGTTCCCCTTCCTCTTCTACAAGTACGGCGGCTCGATCCGGATGAAGTGCAAGTACGCGGCAGAGGCGGACGCTTTCATGAGGAGCCTGCGCGAGTCGGCGGAGCCCGTCACGGGGCCCTCGTCCGAGGCGGCGCCATCGAGCAGGGGAGAGGAGGTGGAGGATGAGAAGGAGGCCGCGGAGACGGGCAGTGGTGAGGGAGAAGAGGAGCCAAGATTCGCGAGGATCAAGACGGGCCACTCGGTGGCGACGCATAGGGAGGTGCCGCAGTACGAGGAGAGCCCGTTCGAGATTGACCGGGTGCACACGCGGGAAAGCTTCCGCTCGCACAGATCAAAGGCGGAGAGCTTGGCGCGGAAGGTGAGCAGGAGGAAATGAGAGCGATCCCGGGCGGTTCGAGATTCACGATGGATGGTTTGATCCAGGCGTCCCAGGCGGGGAAGCGTCGCACATCAGCTGGCGGCCGTCTCTTGGTCCATTCGCGGGGGTGGAGCTTTTTTTGTAAGCCCGCTCGAGGGGGTGGGCTCTTCTTGTAAGCTCGCTCGAGGGGGTGAGCTCGGAAAGGGCAGGGCAGCAGTCTGTCTGGGCGTCGTATACGCGTAATGTGCATCGAGTAATGGGAAATGGACAATACCGGGCGGCGTGCACGGTGGAGAGGAAGCATGGGGCCATAAGGCTGCCGGCCCCTTTTGGGATGGTGATGTGCATGGAGCCAAGCCCCGGATCTGCTTCCAGCTAGCCGCCGACTGGCTGCCGCCGTTTCAGAAGCTCAGCCCAGCAAACAACATCATCCCCGACTCCCCCGTTCTCTCTCGTCTCTCGCTCTCTCTGCCCACCCACGTCATTCTTTCTGGCTGGAGCATTGCACCCGACGTGCCTGTCATTCCCTTCCCAACCCCCATTTATATCCAATCGCCCTTGCTTCACCCGCGACTCTTATACCCGCCCGTCCCCCCAGCAAGCGCCCGACTTCACCGCCGATACCATGCGTCTTTCCACCCTCGCCCCGACCGCTCTGGTCCTCGCCCCCGCCGCCGTGTCGGCCGCTGGCACCCTCGGCTTCTCGCTCGGCACCAAGCTGGCCGACGGCACCTGCAAGTACCAGGCCGACTACGAGAAGGACTTCGACGCCATCGCCGCCAACACGGGCAGCAAGCTCGTGCGCGGCTACTCCGTCTCCGACTGCAACTTCGCCCAGCAGATTCTGCCCGCCGCGAAGGCCAAGGGCTTCCAGGTCGTGCTGGCCGTGTGGTACGTGCGCCCCCTCTATCCGCGACGCGCGGATTAAGCATGTCGCATAAGGTTGTTTGGTGGAGCGCTGACGCAGCCAAACAGGCCCGACGTCGACGAATCGCTCCAGGCCGACAAGAAGGCCCTCAAGCAGTACGCGACCGACGAGTACGCCGACCAGATCTACGCCGTCACCGTCGGCTCCGAGACGCTGTACCGCGGCAACTTCACCGGCGAGGAGCTGCTGGAGAAGATCAACGACGTCCGCACCGTGCTGCCCAAGGGCACCAAGGTCGGCACCGCCGACTCGTGGAACAAGTGGGCCGACGGCACCGGCGACGCCGTCGTCAAGGGCGGCGTCGACCTGATCCTGGCCAACGCCTTCGCCTACTGGCAGGGCGCCGACATCACCAACGCCTCCAAGGTCTACTTCGACGACATGTCCCAGGCCATCGCGCACATCCAGAACGTTGCCGGCGGCCCCGACAAGGCCCCCGAGATCTGGAACGGCGAGACCGGCTGGCCCACCGATGGTGCGTCGCCCATCTCCATTCCTCCCCTTTTTCTACCCGTCCATGGAAACTAATCCGTCCCGTCCAGGTGGTTCCGACTACGAGGCTGCTAAGGCCGGCACCGACAATGCCAAGACCTTCTATCACGAGGCCGTGTGCGGCGCCATCAAGTGGGGGTGAGTACACATGCATCCCTCCCGAGTCCCGACAGCCCTCTATCAGCGCGCCGTCTTTCTAACGCCAAACCACCACAGCCTGAACGCATTCTATTTCGAGCTCACCGACGAGGTCTGGAAGCCCGCGTCCATCGGCGACAACGGCGAGGAGAAGGACGAGACCAAGTGGGGAGCCATGACGGTCGACCGCAAGCCCAAGTTCAGCCTCAAGTGCACTTAAGACTGCTCCAGTAGATGCTCATCCTCTCCTCTGCGTTTAGCGGCGGCCTTTACTCGAGTCTTCTGGGATGAAGGGTGGAAACCCCGATGTCCTGAATTCTTCCTGTTCAGCGCCCTTACCCGGATACCCGTTGATTTAGGATTGTGAATACAAAGACCGAACCATTCTTATTTCCACCTCTAAGCCCCTCTTCTTTTCGATACTCTTGTACTATTGCTCTAGATTTGGTCTTTCTTCCATCTTCTCTGCGCCTGTGTGTGAAATTTCTAGAGAAATGATTCGTCTGCAAAACAAGCAAGTGAATTAAAAGGACCGCTTTGAGATGTCTAGCACTGCCAGCACTTCCCATTTAAATGTGCACCGAATGCTCTTCACTCTGTTTTCACCAATTTTGGGTGAACTGAATTGTGGTCCAATGAAGTGCCCTCACAAAACAAACCTCGATCAACTACCCTCCGTTGACATACCAAGGTGCACAAACAACAGCCAAGCCTACATCAGACCATGGGATATCGAAACACCATCCTTAATTGTACTGCGACTACTAGTCACTAGTCGCTGTAGGAACGAAATTGAGGGCGACCCAACTTCAACAAGAACTTTCACCGAAAACAACTGGACATGATCAGTGATTCACCTGCGTTCCCATCAACATTAATATAGTACGCGCAAGGATCATGGTGCTTAAAAAAAATAAGCAAATGAGAGATGGAGGAACTAAAAGAACCAAGCAGACAACGATTGTTATCCTCGATTTACTTGTATGGATATCATCACAACAACAACCCTGCCTGCATGTCCCAGCGCCAGAGCTTCATCCAGCCATTAGGCACAGGAGCGCGCGGACCCTGTGAAACGACACCATGGCGCGACTCTCCACCGTTGCTCTCATCTGCCGTGTCGGAATCTTCCTCTCTGATGCTGTCAATCGTGTCCGAATCTTCCTCGCTGCTGTCATCATCCATGTCCGAATCTTCATCGGTCTCCGAGCTGTCGCTGATGTCATAATCCTCTTCGGCTGGGAAGTGACGAGATCCGGCCGTCGTGACCAAAAAGTCGGGCCAGATGGGGTTGACGGCAACGGCCGCTATGTGGTCTAAATTGAAGTAAGTACACGCAAACTGGGCCGGGACTGAAAGAGATGTGAACAACATACCATCGTGAGCTTGCCACTCGACATCAGGTCCCGTGAATTCCTCTGAGCGCGCAGTAGGGTTGTGCCAGACACGCACGGCACCATCGCTACCACCGGCGATGACGTGGTGGCCCTGGTCATCGACCATGATGTCGAAGCCATGCCTCTGCTTCGACATGGCGTGACGACCAGTGAGGAAGGATACCTGACGAAGTGCCATGCGCACGTCCAATATGGTGAGCAAGTCCGACATGCGCTCGCATATGTAGAGGTAGTTGCCGTCCGGGCTCCAACGCAGAGTCTGGACGCCGCCGGCGAGATCGGGGCTGCGCATTTCAGACAGGTAATCGACCGACATGACCTCGCCGACGCCAAAATCCTCGTAGAAGCCGATCTTGTTGCCCCAGGTGCCGACGGCGAGTACTCCGCCGTCATAGCGGTAGTCAATGGCCGAGATCTTGCTGCTGAGAGCGTACGGGTTGAGCTTGTTCTTCTTTCTACATTTGTTGTGGGTGTAGAGCTGTTCCACTGGCTTTGAGCTACTCCCTTCGATATCGAACCTCGCTAAGCAGTTGGCGCCGGCGGCGACGAACTGATGGCCGTTCGGCAACACCTTGATACAATCCACCGGGATGTGAAGCACGTCATCTGTATCGTACATGAGAGGATATGAAGCGTATACTTCCGAGTTTGGATCGTTGATGTTGAATAGGCGGATCGGCTCTTCCTTGACAGACGCAAGTACACACATGGTCATCGGATCATCACTGTCGAACAATGGAGCGGCTGCGAAGGCACGGATGGACTCAGGTGATTCGTGAACGCCAATCAGGCGGGACGGCGGCTCCTGCGCTTTTGATCATTTAGACATTCTGGCAAAAAGTGACCGGGGAAACTTACGAACATCAAATGTGTTCGCAGGCACCTATCTTCGCTCAGCTGCAGAACACACTTGCCATCGGGGGACCACGCTGCATCTTTCTGGGCATGGTATGCTCTGTAATTGGGTCCGCTGCGGACCGGGTAAGGAGGGCAAGATTCAATGAGCTGCGGAGGAGTAATGCCGAAGCCAGGAAGGTTAGCCATCGTGTATTCGGACCAGCTTTGCACATTGTTGTCGTGTTGCTCAGCGCCAGCTTGCGTCGCGATCGGCATCCTTGAGTCGAGATCTTCTGCAGCGCTGGTCATCATATTGGCGACAGGGTCAGCTTCAGGGCGAGCATCGGCCGGAAGCATGCTGCCTGGATTGGTATCTTGCTCGGCCGTGGTTGGCGACGCGATCGGAGCAGGATACGCAGGTGCAGCAGACCAGCGCAGTGAGGATGGTGGAGGAAGAGGGCGGCGGAGCGGCATGTGTCGGCGGAAAAGCTCAGGCACCATGACGCGCGGGGTCTTATCGGTATCGCGATAAGCGGGGTCCAACGGTCCAACAAATGTCGCGAGCTGCGATGCCGGCGCAGACGCGCTGTCAGCTTCACAACCTCCAATGTCCTCCTCCAAGCGCGTTGAGTCGCCCTTCGCGCGCTCCCTGCTGGTAATTGCTCTCTCCATCTGCCTTGCGACCGTCCCGCCTCAATGACCCCGTCCTGACGCTTTCCTCGTGATTCATCCTGCCAGGCCGGAGCCGTGGCCGGCACCACCGTCGACCTCTCGCTCTTCCCGCTCGACACGCTCAAGACGCGCCTGCAATCCAGCGAGGGCTTCATCGCCTCAGGCGGCTTCCGCGGTATATACCGCGGCATCGGCTCGGCCGTCGTCGGCTCCGCGCCCGGCGCCGCCCTCTTCTTCGTCACCTACGACAGCGTCAAGCGCGCCCTCTCCAACAGCCGCAACCGCTCCCTGCAGCTGCAGCAACAACAACAATACACGGCCGATGGCACCAAGATAACACCGCCTGCCGCGCCGGGCAGCGGCGGCTGGGCCGAGCCGCTCAGCCACATGGGCGCCGCGAGCCTGGGCGAAGTGGCGGCGTGCGCGGTGCGCGTGCCCACCGAGGTGGTCAAGCAGCGGGCGCAGGCGTCGCAGCACCCGTCGTCGGCGGCGGCGCTGCAGCACATCCTGCGCCAGCGCCACGCGCACGGGCTGGCGCACGTCTGGCGCGAGCTCTACCGCGGCTGGGGCATCACCATCATGCGCGAGGTCCCCTTCACCGTCATCCAGTTCCCGCTGTGGGAGGGCATGAAGGAGTGGAGCCGGCGCACCAATGGCAAGGACAGCGTCTCCGCCTTCGAGGGCGCCGCCTTTGGCTCCGTCGCGGGCGCCGTGGCCGCCGGCGTCACGACGCCGCTGGACGTGCTCAAGACGCGCCTGATGCTGTCGACGCAGCGGCAGAAGGTGGTGCCGCTGCTGACGTCGATATTGAGGGAGAGCGGGCCGATGACCTTCTTCTCGGGAATTGGCCCAAGGGTGTTTTGGATCAGCACGGGAGGCGCGATATTCTTGGGGAGCTATCAGTGGGCCATCAATGCTCTTGGTGGTGCGGACTAATGTGATCAGGAAGCAGGAATAGACTTGTAACAGTAGGCATGTACCAGCAATGGTTTCATCAAGATACAGAGCAATTGCATAGCACAAGCCGGGTCGTTGGCTCGCAGGCCCCCCAGACAGCAGATCCCAATGGGGTAAGACATGGCCACTGCAGCCATATTTTCTTTTGTTAGAGCGTAGAATTCAGCATCGTGCTTCAAGGTCAAGACAGGTTGTAGAGCGGAGATATGTTCGTAAAGCATAAAGTACACAGTTCGAATATAGACGCTTCGGTATGCTGCAGAGTTGCCAAACGCCGGGCCTCCAATTGAACGTCTCGAGGTATTTTCTTTTATGTATTACATGGAAAAGTACAAATAGGGCCGGATTTACTCGTTGAGCTTGGCCAGGATCCTGCCGCAAGTCAGAGCCAGGCCGGGACGGGGGGTGCGGCGGAGGGTATACGTACTCAGACTCCCTGAAGAGGGAGTAGTCATCTTCCTGGACCTTGATGGGGGTGCCACCGTACTGCGCGACGCGTCAGACTCGCGGCCTGAGACTGCGGGTTGCGATTGCGCCAACATACCTGGGGGATGAGGACCTTGTCGCCGGGGGCGAGGCTAGGAGTTATCCTCTTGCCATCCTTGTCAAAAGCGCCGGGACCGACGGCCAGGACCTTGGCCTCGTTCAGCTCCTTGACGGAGCTCTCGGGGAGGAAGATGCCAGAGGCGGTCTTGGCCTCGGCCTTTATCCGCTGGACGAGGATGCGGTCGAGGAGGGGCGCAATGGCCTTGACGGACTTGATCGCGGTCGACTGTTCGGCGAGGTGATCAGCCGGGCAGAGCTTGCGGCGGGGCGGAGCAGAGACAACGTACCATGGTGGCGGAGAGCGGCGGACGGGCGAAGTACTGAGCGTGCGAGAAGAACGGGACGCGACGGAGGAGGACTGGCGGCGGGAGCGGGCGTGGTGAAGAAGAGGGCACAAAAAGTTCTCTGGTCTTCTCGAAGAATGGGCGTTAGTGGTCTAAGCTTCTGAGGCGCCAGACAGCCTCGGAAAACGCGACACCACCGCCGCCCTCGACCGCCCGCCCCGTGATACGCCGCCGGCCCGATAGCCAACCACCTGCACCCTTCTCCTCCGCCCCGTCACTACCGCTGCATGCGGCCCGTGGCTCTCGACCCGCGATGTGATGTTCGCTCCAACGAACCGTCTGCTTGCTGCCTTGCCCATCAGCGTGGCCGAGTTTCGCGAGTCTCTAGCTTCGATATGGCTTCCTCGCGTCCGCGTCCGGAGCCCGCGTCTGGGTGAGTCGCAAGCTCGCGAGTGAGGCAGTAATTCCACCTTGCCCTGTCTGTCTGCTCCCGCGTTCTGCCCGCATCCGCTTCATTCGTCGTGCGCCGCCTGTCACGAGATGCAAAGGTACTGTACTGACCACCACCCAGGCCTGGCCGTCAGTGGAGGCGTCGACTCCATGGCCCTCGCCACGCTGTGTGCCGATCTCTCCGGGGAAATCAACGATGACGACGACACCGATGTCTTCACAGCCTTCATCGTCGACCATCAACTGCGCAAGGGCAGCCACGAGGAAGCTCTGGAGGTCCGGGAGAACCTCTACAAGCTGGGAATTGCCTCCGAGGTTCTGCAGATGCAATGGCCGGAAGACACAGATACGAAGCACCTCACCAACATGGAGACTCTCGCAAGGCGGTCCAGATTCCGCCTGCTCGGCCAAGCTTGTCGTGATCACGGGATCGAGTCCCTCCTCCTTGCCCACCACAGTGATGACCAGGCAGAAACCGTGATGATGAGGCTCATCGAGGGCCACCGAGGCATGGGTCTGCGCGGCATGCGAGCCGCCGCCGATATTCCAGAGTGCTTTGGCATGCATGGCGTCCATCAAAGCCACGCCGAATGGGTGACAAACGACGACCCTGAACCATCGCGCGGCGTGGGCTTTGAGTACTGGGGTGTTCAGGTGCTACGGCCTCTGCTCCTGTTCGGTAAAGACAGGCTGATGGCTACGTGCAAAGCTTCAGGCACCCCGTGGGTCGAAGATGAAACGAACAAGGACCCGACCTTGACCAGGCGCAATGCCGTCAGGCATGTCTATCAAAACCACCGCCTGCCCGCAGCCATCAGCAAGCCGGCTCTGCTGCAGCTGACGCAGCGCACAGCGGACAAAGTCCAGAGACGCGAGGAAGAGGTCGACAACCTCGTGCAGAAGCTCGATTCTGTGCTGGACCTTCGCTCCGGCGAGCTCGCCATCCGCTTCTCGCGCTATTTCTGGCCACCCAACATCGCCCCTGCCCAGCGAGCCTACACTGACAATGGCTACTTCGAGCCCAACTTCGAGGCGTTCGATACCAACGAGGGCATTGCCGTCGCCGCTATGCTGATCCGACGGCTGGCCAACCTCGTCTCGCCGCGCGAGACCGTCGACCTCTCCTCGCTCGACACGCCGGTGCGCCACTTGTTCCCGCGACTCTTCCTCGACAGTCCCTTGGACTACGTATCCGGCAGCGTGCCCTCTTCCTTCACCGCCGCCGGCGTGTCCTTCGAGCGCGTCCAGACCGCCAACGACATCTGGCCCTACTACACCTGGATGCTGAGTCGGCAGCCCTACAAACGCGGCGAGGAGCCCACCATGGTCATCCCGCCAAAGAGCCCCTCTCCATCATCAGCCCCAAACATTGACCGCACCACCACAGACGACGACGACCACGACGACGACCACGACAACATCCCCTTCCTTCCCGAGGAAGAAGAAGTAGAAGAAGAAGAAGTAACCGCCGCCACCGCACACGACCCAACCCCCCCACCCCAGGAGCTCCAACACCAAGAACCCCCCTTCACCCTCTACGACGGCCGCTGGTGGCTGCGCGTCCGCAACCCGTCGCCGGCGCACGCCCTCGCCGTCCGCCCCTTCCGCCGCGCCGACCTCAAGCCCCTGCGCGCCGCCCTCGCCGGCCGCATGCGCGCCCGCTTCGAGTCGCTCCGCGCCGACGCCGCCCGCAGCAAGGGCCGCTTCGTCCTGCCCGTCATCGTCGCCCCGGCCGCTTCCGTCTCCTCCTCCGTCGAGACGGAAATCGAGGATGAGGACCTGCACGACGGCGGCGCCGCGATGGAGGAGGAGGAGGGCGACGAGGGAGAAGACGAGGGAGAAGACGATGCAGCGACCGCAGCCGCGCACGGAGAAGACACGGCACCGGCACCGGCACCGGCACCGGCACCGGCACCGGCACCAGCGGCAGACGTCCAGCACCCCGGCAGGAACGACGGCGACGACGACGACGTTGTCATCGCCGTGCCCACCTTCGGCGTCAAGGTCAACGTCGGCCCCGCGGCGCGCGCGTGGCGCGGGCTGCGGTGGGAGGTGCGCTACAAGAAGCTGGACGCGAGCGTCAAGGTCAGGGACGCGTGGGAGGGAGAGGGCTTCCTGTTGGACGATGGTGATGGTGATGATGCTGACGATGATCATGTGCCGTTCGTGGTTGGGGAGCAGACGTGGCGGCAGCAGCCGAGGTAGCTTGGAAAGAATGTAGTGGCAGCAGCAGCAGCAGTGGTGGTAGTAGTAGTAGTAGTAGTAGTAGTAGCGGCAGCAGGGGGGTTATTAGTAGGTCAGGAATGGGAGGGTATGGGTTGGGCGCATTGCATTTTTTTTTCTTCTCTTCCGGTTTGGGTAGAGAGAGAGAGGAGCCATAGATACCCTGGAGGGTTTTCTGGGGTGGTTTGTCAAATGTATCCGTAAGTGATATAATACATGCACTGGTAATTCCTCATGAGAGAGCGAACGTTTGGTGCGCATATGCGTGGCCATTGATATTCAATTTCCTTCTATCTTAAAAAACCAGTTACTCGAACTGGTAATCATCAAAACATGCAGCAGGGCTCTTCTAATAACCTGATCGGCTCGTTCTCTTAGCTCAACAACAAGGATTCAATCTGACGTTCAACTGGTCGGCGGAGCCGGATTGGGCTCCGTGGGCATCGCTTATCTCACCTCACCGGGCTTAAATTTTACTACATACTTACCTGCGCCCTGGAATTTACTTTTTGGCTTCGCACAAGGCTTGGGCGCCACTGATGGACTACGCCGAGGATGCTTCGAATATCGCGCTGTAGCGAAAAGAATAGGCCGCGGAATGGTGATGTGCGTGGGGGAGCGCAAGTCAAACTCGCCGCACTTACTGTACGTATGCGATTCAAATGTCGGAGGAAGGAGACAAAAAAGAAAGAAAATAGAAAAGAAGGGCATGTGAACGTCATGGGATAGGGCGACCATGGGAGAGGAAAGAGGGGAGGAAAGAAGAGCTTGCGAGGTCAAATGAGCCCACCCGTAGCAAGCCAACATTGTCATCTTGACCGATGAGCAGGACGGAAGGCTACGACAGCGGAGCGCCAGCACTTCGAGAATAGAGACGAGAGACTGAAGGCTATCCCAGACGCCCGCAGCTGGCCTTCCTCCCACCTAACCCATGCTTCAACGGGTGTCTCCTTCTCTAACATCCTTTTGTATTTATTTCACGCCTGCGTACTGGAAATGATCGAGAAGAACCGCATTCCCAGCCACCTAAAGAGAGCGCTTCGGTTGAAAATCTGAGGGTATGCGTGCGCGCGTGCAAACTAGATTAGTGCCATCGCAAAGTCGCGTATGCCAAGGGGCGACAGGGCGTAAGCGATCGCGACACAGCGGCCGGTCCAGGTCGGGGCTGTGTTATCGAGGATGCGGTGTGGGAATTAGGTTGTATCGAGATCCTGCGGCGGATAGAGAAAGGGGGCTGCTGGCTGCCCCAGCCAGGCGAGTGGCAAAAGGAACGCATGGCGTAATCCCGTTCGTCATTCCATTATGTTGGCAAGCCTGAACGTGTCACTGCTGTTAGTGTGCCAAGCTGTTGTGGGAGTCCTTGGATGTGTGCAGGTTGGGGGCGCAGCGACAGCCAGCAGGGATCCAGCCCGACAGTGGCGACGGTGTGTGAGAGGTGAGCTGTGATGAAGGCCATCTCCGCGGTCGTCTGCCGCTATTTTTTCCCGTGTATCAGTAATGCGGTCGCTGAGTTGGTGACGTTGCGGTGGACTTTGGACGTATGCAGGCCTCAGAATCGGTGACAGCCAGGGAGGGTCCAGCCCGAAGGTGTGGCAAGAGTGTGTAAGATGCGAGCGGCGATGAAGCGGCCTTTCCCGTCGTCTGCAGGTAGTTCCCGCAACCGGCTGATTTGGGACAAGGCGAGAAATGGATGACGGTTGTCGTTTCTGGGCTGTTGTCGGCTTTCCGTGGTCCTTGCGGGTGCGAGATCGAGATGGGTGGCACGGAGTAAACTGCGATGCCGGTGGCGACCGTTGTGATTAGACGTGCCAGGACGGATGTGACATCCGCACAAGTCATATCATCTCAAACCACAACGATTCAAGAAACAAATCTACCACTGGCAAGGAAGGTTTGTCAAGCTTATGCAGTGGTTCTTACCAGAAAAGCATCCCTCGAGGCGTCTCTGCACAGTTATCGGTGGCATTTCGCCCAGGTGAAGGACAGCTGCGCTGGAATCGACCCGTTGTGCCGCTGTAAACCAAGGGCGACGAGGCGGGGTATGGGGTAAAGGCCCGCTGGCTGTCAGGCAATGCTCCGATCTCTCCAAGAGCCCTGCATACCGTACACCCTACGGCATGACGCCCATACGTTCGGTCTATGGCACCGACGTATACACCTGCCGTCGAACGTTGCTGTGACGGAATTGAGCCGGGAACAGCCAGCCCATCTCGATGGCAGCGCTGCATGAGAATGCCGGCGGAGCCAGATTGGAGGTACCGCCCGACATGATGCGGTTCTTTGCGGCGTCTACCATTGAGATTCTGGCTTGCATTACGAATGGGCCAGAGAGCCACAGTGGCGCGCAAAGATCGAGTCGGACTTTTACGGATTGTCGAGAAGTTCGAACAAGCATCTCCTGCCGCTTTCCTGGAGGTATCGACATCCATACGGACACGGTCGTGATACGCTGGCACCTCATTCCTGCAAAGAAAGACAGTATCGTGGTAGTGCAACTAAACCGATGCTGTTGAAAACATGAGCCAATGCTCATTGGTCGGAGTGGGGTCCGCGTCGACTTTGGATGGACTGTTTCTGTTAGCTGCCAGCGCCGAAGGGTCCCCGTCAATCTGGCCCGGTTCTGCTGAGCCGTAACAGGGGCCAGCTGGTCAAGCAGTACGCCCCCCTCGATGCTGACAGCAATCCTATCCCGGCGGAAGTGCGTGCAAGATGCGTTCACTACGTCAACTAGTCGTCGCTGCCTGCCCAGGGCTAGTAGCGAGTCGAAATTGAGGCGTGGTCAATAAGTAGAGGCATAGCCGACAGCCCTGCAGCGGCACAAGCCTCCGCCATGCCCCTCTCGTCCGAGAGTGGAAGCACCGAACTCGCGCAGACGGCGTCCCGTACCATCCAGCAATAGGAGCGTACCCTCGAAGGCCTGTGTTCCGAAGATGGAGTCGACTGACCCGCCAGCGGAATCTCAAGGCCTGAGTGACTCGGGCTCAGCGCTACCACCACGACAACAACCGTCAAAGCGCACCAAGGTCACACTGGTGGCCTGCCAGTCATGCCAGCACCGGAAGCATAAGGTGAGGTTTGCCCTTGGTTAACACAGTCTGTGATGTGGTGCTGACGTATTGCCCGACGAAATTAGTGCGATGGTGCGCGCCCCATCTGCTCGCAATGCCGAGCCAGGAAGCGACCAGACTGCACATACGACGCCGCAGGCGATCAAAGACGAACGTCGGCCTTGAAGCAACGCATCCGGGATCTTGAGAGACAAACAAGGGACCTCCAGGATGTCCTTGTGGGCATCGGGGCCTCGGCCGACAGCGAGGCGGCCGCCTCGACTGCTCGACAGCTGGCCGATGGCGGCTTCCAGCACACAGCCGAAGTTGCGCAAGCTTTCAGGATGGATGAGACAAAGGACAAGACGCACGCCGAGTCCTGGAAAAACATAACGGTGAGGCCAGCGGGATATGGTGAGGCGGCGGATGATGCAATGTTCGAGGCGTCGCCCTCCAGTGCGGAGACCACAGACAGCGTGGACCCGGAAGGCATCGTAGACCCGAGGTTACAATACTGGCCGATTGATACAGCGGAGGGGACTGCCCCGTTCGGACTGCATGAGGACGACAATACAGTAATGCAGGTAAGAGATGCCCATCCGGCCAAGACAATGCTATGGCAGCGAAGCACCAAGGGCGGTAACGTCCGGTGGATCATTCCCAAGCACCACCTAGAGGCACGGGGATAAAGTCGTCAAAAGGAGATGGTTGGCCCCAGCAGCGGCCTTGGGAGGTTGGCGGGGGTGGACCGGCGAACCGTTCCAAATGCTGCAGACGCTCTGATGAACAGCGCAACGCCATGCGCCAGCGCGCATCGAGCAGGAGACGTGTCCACATCAGGGGCTGGTTTCATCAAGGGTGGATGCCGTCAAGGGTTTGGATATTCGTCCATCTGTCGGCGCCTTGGGTGGGGGGGATTTGCCCTCTTGCCCTTGCTCTTCCATACTAACGCTTGAGACAGACGCTCGAGATGTACTGGCCGGGCAGCGTGGGTGCGGAGGCAGGCTTCCTGGATCAGACGCAAGCGCAATGGGACGGGCAAGCAGGAGCAAGGTATTCCGAGTAGTTTGCTGCTCACCCACTCCCAGGCAGCGAGGGACTTGCACGGCTGACGTTGCGGAACAGTACATGGGCCAGCGGACCCAGTGGCGGCGCGGCACCCGACGCCGCACCGCCGGGAACGGGGCAGGCTGGCGCGCGGAGGCGGGGATGAGGACCGAGGAGTGGCGGCGGCGAGGAAGACGAAGTCGTGGGGCCCGGAGGTGGCAGACGTGGCGGACGCGCACACGGGCCCGGTGAGCGGCAGCGAAGCGGAGAGGGATGCGGCGTCTCTTTACCTGGCGGGGCGGCTAGCCTCCGGTCTCTGATGACGGGTGGGTGGAGCGGAGCGGTAGGCAGGCACGTTGGACGGAAGGCGCTGAACACCCTCTCACGGCACCCCGGGGTTTTATGCACGACGGGGCGGGCGACGTGCTGTAGACTCCCGGTGCAGCAGTGAGCATCCGGTTTGCCACACCCACACGAGTGACGACGAGCAGTCTCTGCGGGCTAGCCAATGCCTCCCTGTGCTGTTGCAACCCAGAACGTTGATGCCGGGCCCTCGTTGGTCTCCAGCCCTGCCGGCTCATCGACCCGTCCAGCGCCCTCCCTTCTTCCCTCATCATGACCCGCTCCCGTCGTGCCTCGTCGGAGCACGCTCCTGCTCCGCCGGTGCCGCCCCATGTTCGCCCAGCACCATCTCGATTGTCACCCGGTTCCACCTGCAGTCCAGATGATGCCTTGGCCTTCAACCATCTGGATGGGCCGTCCGCACAGCACCGGCAGCCGCGTGCTGGATGTCCAGCTGCTGCTCCTCAGGCTTGCCTTGCACTTTGGATCGACGTGTCGAGCGCAGCTGCAAGCCGGCATGGCCTGCTGTGCTCCTGCGTTGCATAAGTTCCAGTACACACCACGGCCACATCCAAAGTAGAGCACGCTTGAGGGAGCTGGCAGTCTATCTAGTTTACTCTTCTTGAAACTGCAGTCCATGAAGCTGCACTGGTGGCAGCATAGTGACATTTGCGGGGCCGTCGGCCTTCACTCGATCACGACGCCGGAGTCTCTGCTGCTACAAGGCCGGCATCGAGCGCGGCCGACGAAGTCTCAATTTGCGTGCAAGTCCGTGGACAACCGCCAGAGTGTCGCGCACGTTCAGCGGCACTGGGCATCATGCGGGGCCGAGACATGCACCGGAGACCACCATCGACCTCGAGAGAGCGAATTCGAGCACACTTCAGGTGTCTGAATCCTGCTTCGAGACACATTGTGATGGAGCAGCGTGAGCAATAGCCGGAGCAATCGCCAGCCAGCTCTCCGGCTGGACGCTGGACTCTACGGCCGGCGTCGTTACGCCGCTGCAAGCGAGCCTAGCGGTGGCACCATCACGGCGACCAGGTGCCAGAGTCGCTACCCGAGAAGCGTCCAGTTTCATCAAGAGGCCAGCGCCGTCAAAGCCAGAACGGGCATCAACGAAGAAACGTCTTTCGCCCGGGCGCAAGGCCGCCGGGGCAAAGACACCACACGGCGGATGCCCGGCGTCAACCCCTCCAGAGGCAGACAGACAGCCATCAGACGCCACGGTAGCCGCCACGGTAGCCGCCACGGCCGCTGCGAAGTGATCCATCACCGGGCAGACACCAGACGCAACCGGGCCGCCGACGGCCGTTCTGGTCTCTATCCAGAGCGAGCCGGTGTATGTCACCAACGGCACCGTGACCCTGTCTCTGCTACATGAGCGACGACATGACTGCGCGTAACGTACGTGCCAGCGGTCCCGCAAGCACCAGTAGCCCTGGACTCGTCCTTCGGAGAGACGCCGGCATCTTGGAACGCGCGAGGAGCATTCATCATCACAGTCCTGGGCGATGGGTGCTTTGTTTGTCTATCTACGTGTGCGCATCTCCGGTCATCACTTGGGCCTCTCCGCAAAGTGTGAAGTGGTATTGGGTCATCGGGTGAGCCGGCATGGTCTCGAGTGAATGTGCGTGAAGGGTGTTGGTCCGATTTTCTGCAGCTGCTTGGTCTCGCCGGTCAATTGTCCTTGGGTCAGTAGGGGGCGGGCGTGCAAGCTGGCTGGGACGGCGGTCGGGCATTGCGCAGCGGAGAGGAAAGGCCAGGGCCGCACAGAGGGTAGCAGAGGAGAGCGGGCATGGTGCACCGCGGAGGAGAAGGGCCGGGCACTCGGAGGGTGACGCGGAGGTCAGAGACGCAGGTGTCGGTCCACAGTGCGCCTTGGCGGCTGGTTGGCGAGAAGAAGGGAACCTACTGCACGGCGTGCAAACACCAACGGGCGGAGACGGATTCCCTCTGATCAGGCGTCCGGGAAGCCAGTTTGGGGAAGCAGCGCCGGAGAAAGTGTGCTGGAGCAGCGGCGGAACAAGTGGACGAGGGAGCGTATCCGCCGGCCACGCAGCAAGGCGGCGCACGCCGCAGCTTACAAAAGGGCTGCGGATGTGCAGCCAGGGTAGCCGGAGTAGCCAAGGCTCGGATTGCACCGCCGAAACCACTGCCATCTGTTAGTGCTCTGCAGGGCAAACTGGGTTGAAGATGACGCTTCTTGATGGCGCAGCCAGGTGTGGGCAGCCAGGTGTGGGCAGCCAGGTGTGCGCCGCCAGGTGTGGGCAGCTTCCAGACGGACGGCAGCTCCCCAGCTCCGCATCCATGAATCGCCGCTGCTGGGCTTAAGAATGCCAGGCAGCCGTGCGAGCAGCGGGAGGTGAAAGAGGAGCGTCTCGGAGAAGACCAATCGGATCAGCGCAACGGGCTGCAAGTGAAGACGGAGAGGATCCGCGGAGTATACTCCTGGCTCGCGGGGCGGGGCAAGGCCCAATCAGACGGCGAGAGGAGTGACGTAACAGGGCTGTGTGTATCTGGTCCGAGGACACACGCTCAGGAAGATCGTCGGGGCGACTTCTTGCGTCGCATCACCGTGACGCGGGGTCCGTTCCGCTTTCTTGTGCATCTTCATCGAAGCGTCGTTGCGCATCCCGAGCTTACTGATGCATTTACAGGGTCCGCGTGGCGCACATCCATGTCTACGCTTTGGATGTAGATTTGCGCCTGCTATCTCCCGGCGCTATGAACATTGTTGCGTCATGCTATCCTCACCATCGCTCAGACCCTTGTTCAGCTCGGGGCCGTCATGCCACATGTTCTCCACGTCAATCCAGACCAGTCTTTTGAGAGTCGGTGAGAACCATGGAGCAGTCCCCAGAGACATACACATCATTCTGCGGATATGCTATCCAATTGACCAGCTTCTGCTCCAGGACCGTGAATGTGCGGCTCATCGTTCTTCAACAATGTCAACATGATGCATCAGACACTGAAGATCCCCGCTCGGCCACAGCAGAAATGCGGGGGAATAAAAACGCTTCCTGTTAACCTGCATGCACTGGCTCCACATGTCTTACACTCCGAAACGAGGATCCAGAAGGTACGCAAAAACATACCCCCTTTCCCCTGATCCGCCCGGGTCTTCACTTCAAACGCATGAACATGAGGTGGCCTTGCAGCTCAAGAAGAGAAGTGCTCCGACGGGAATCCAGTCGATGCGAAGTTGGGTGGCCCTGACTCGATGTGGATTTTTTTTAATTTATTTACACGCGAGGCCGATTCAAAAGGAGGAAGCCATCCCCAGATATCGACAGAGAAACGAAAATATAGACAGTAGAAGAAAGACCTCCAAACATAATCTCCTCAGCTCCCGATCCCATCGGGCATTTAGATGCATTCACCCTCGATGCTGCTGGTCGAGTTGGAGATGTACGTGCTCAAATCGGCATTCGCGCACAACACACCCTTGACGAAGGCCTGGGAGACAATGTCCGCCGCCTCGGGGCTCGTGTGGGTGTGGTCGTTGGGGAAGAAGGCCGTCACGGCATCGTAGCCGAGGCTCTCGTACCTGGCGCCGACGTATGCGCCGTGGTCGATGTAGGTGGCGCCGTCGCCAATGTTCGCCGCCGCGATCTGCTGGTACTCGACGAAGCGGGGGGGCGAGTAGACGTAGCTGCCCGTCTCCCACGGGTTGTTGGGCGTCTGCGACGACAGGATCACCTTGGCGCCCTTGGCCGTCAGAGCCTTGCCCGCGTTGGTCACGTAAGTGACGAAAGTCTGCACAATCAGGCCGTCGGGCGTGGTGCACGTCTCCGAGCCAGTGCCGGGGCAGTCGCTGCGGCCGTTGTCAGAGTTGACGGGGGAGCCGCCGTCCTGTAGGCTGGGAGTCAGTGACTTTGTTTCGCGTAGGTGGGTTGATTGTTGCTGTGAAGTGATGGGTGAGGGAAAGGGGGAAGACGTACGTTGTGACCGAACTCAATGACGACGTAGTCGCCCGACTGGACGGCGTTGATGATCTCATCGAAGCGGCCCTCATCGGTGTAGGAGCGAGCGGAGCGGCCGGCGCGGGCCCAGTTCAGGACCTCAGCGTTCTTGATCGAGTACGCAAGGTACTGACCCCAACCTGGAGAGCTTGTCAGTCATGCCACTTCGCGGATGTGGGGAATTGGCATCGGATCAACATACCCGCAGTACCACTGCCACCACCGTTGTTGGCCATGGTCGAGTCACCGGCCAGGTAGATCTTAGGAGTAGCCCTCTTCTCATTCTGGGCAGACTTCTCGGTGGGCAGAGCCGCAGCAGCCGTGGCCAGGGCCAGGACGGAGGACGAGATGATGAACTTCATGATTTGTGGATGGAGGATACGGTTGGCGATGGAAGGACGGAGAGGCAGTAAAGGCACCGGGCCGGGGATTACAGTGAAGTAGATATAAGCGATGGAAGGGAGGAACGAACGGTACAAAGCACACCGAGGGCTCTGACTGCGGAACGAATGGGATGGAAAAACTGAACACCCTCTGGCTGCCGAAGCGGCTATTTTCTTATATACATTCAAGTCCCCAGGGGAAAGGGAGAGGGAGAGGGCGCATACGCGAGGCATCCGCCAAATGCATGCAAAACGCCGCTCGAAACAAGATCCACCTATCACCAGGTGCAGGTCCATAACAAGCAGGCAGCTAAGAGCCTGGAACCCTGGACGAGCCCCATGGCCGGCTTGGCTGGCGGGGTGGCTGGAGTTTGTTCCGTTTAGCGTTTCGACATGGGAGCAGCCGAAGCCGTGCTTGGGGAAGGGCGGTTGAATACGGAAGCGCTGGCCGGCCATCCTCCGTCCAGATGCGGCCGGGAGTCCCTAAAGGGTTACTATGCGGTATCGGCCCGGCCAGCGGCGTCGCGATGCACGCTGAGCCGACGGATGCGAGGAATCCGAGAGCAGCGCGGGTCCTATAATTGGCAGAGCGCGATGCGCAGGGCGGCTTCAGTGCTCGGAGATTGGGGGTTGCGGCATGCTGAAACAGTATGTTTCGAGAGATGGCCTATCCCCTTTCGGCCGCGTCACGTCACGTACGCGAGCTTCAGGACGGCCGCCGCGCCGACGGAAGCGGACGGTTTGCGGGGTACACCACCTCGTGCTCGACTTGTACCGAGCAACACGATGGAGCCATACACGGCGCGAGGACGATTCAGCCGACCGGCGCGCGGCGAGCACAGAGCCGCGGCGCTTGAGAAAATGGGGAAGCAGCTTCTATGCGTCGGCAGAACAGGATGTATATTTGATACAAGTGGCGGCGGCTACCAAGAGCTGCTTGAGGGCGCCAGGGCAAGGATGAGTCGAGGGGAGGCATGGTGCCATGGGGGGCGTGTTTCGCCAGCCGTCGACGAACAGACCGTCAGCCCAGCTAAGCGAGCTGTCAGGGCAGCTAGGGCAGCTAGGGCAGCTAGGGCAGCTAGGGCAGCTAGGGCAGCTAGGGCAGCTGTCACCCACTACCACCTTCCCGCCGCCCGCCGGTCGCTCAACAAGACGGGCCGCTCAAGCGACCCGAGAGCGCACGCGCACCCCGGCTTCGAAGAAGTTCGAAGTTCGAAGCAGCAGAAGGCGCGCGCGACCCAAAAAAAAAAAAAAAAAAAGAAGAGTGGGAATAGAAGCAGAAAAAGAATAGAATAGAATGCAAAAGCCAAACAAAAAGAGTGCAAAAAAAAAAAAAAAGAAGAATACCTGGTTGATTCATCAGTCCATAACACCTATCCCAAACCGAAGTGAGGGTATTCCAGCACCGCCATCCAATGGTGAAGTCGTGTCTGCAGAATTGCTTCCCTCGACGGTCGACTTCATTGCTTAAGCCCACCTTCATCGCAAGTTACCTGTACGAGTTGGTCGGGCACCACCGGATTCGAACTGGGCCCTCGCTTCAGCATTGGAAGGGAAAGGAGTTACGGTTTCAATGCGCCTCTCAGATGAGAATGACCATTACAGCCGAGAGAAGACCGACGCTTGCAAGCCATATATACCCAGAGCTAATTTCCCTGCGCTCGCAAACCGACTGCCCGCCCGCCCGCCCGCCCGCCCGCCACCCCGTCACGCAAAACAGCACGATGCCCGTTTGTGGTCATGCAGCAAGCAAACGCGTCGAAACTATAGTACAGCCCGGTATCATCAAACGACCCCGTGGGCGCGCCCGCCCGCACCCGTAGCATGCAGAAGCGGCACCCACAACCAAAGAAACAAAAGCACTCCCGAAAGACCCGCGGTGCAGACGCGGTGGACTACCCTCGCATGCAACCCAAAAGCGCTCCTCGGTTTCCCAAAGCCCTCTCTTCTCGCGGCAACCGATGCCAGCCGCCTGGTCTAGCCTAAAGCTCATGAAGTCCGGATATCAAGCACAGAAAGACGTATATCGTATCCACACCATCTGTTCGTCCACTCTATAGGAAATATTCGCCGCGCGTGCCGCGCCCAGCAGGCACCGCCCGCCGGTTGTCGGGAACCGCGCTGAAAATCGTGAACTTCGGATTCAGGTCCTCGGCCAGGCTCATGATCGACGCCACGTTGCCACAGCGGTAGCAGTAGTTGGGGGCTGACCACACCGTAACCACGTCTTTGTCTTTGAAGTGATACTGTCTCATCGTTAGCTCCATCGACGCGCGCGGCTGGGCCTCCCCTTACCTTGTAGCCCTCGTTGACCAGCTGATGCGCTCGCGCAATGAGCTGCAGACCGTTGACGTGGTTGAACTGCGTTGACCCCGTCAGCTGACTTGTTGCACGACGCATGCCGGGAAACTTACCTCGGACGAAACCTTGTCGCCAAAGAGCCAGCCTGCTCCACGCGGCGACACTGCCCACGTATCAACGTCCTCTGGATCGCTCCAGACGAGATCACAGAAGGCTCCCTCGTGCGGGATCTCCTGGGCGCGGGCGACCACCCGGATTTGGTCCAGCGTTCTGATTTCAGGGCTCAGACCGCCGTGTACGCACAGAACCTTGCCATCCACAATGGCAGCGAGAGCTAGGAAATCGAAGACCTGGCAGCAAGCCTTCCACACCGAGGCGTTGCCATACTTGGTCTGGCACTCCTCGTAGAACCCATAGACTTGGGTGATCTGCCGCGACTCGTGGTTGCCTCTGACAAGGGTTACCCGATCGGGAAATCTGCGGAGTACTTGTTAGATGCGCCGCGACGCACACTTCGCCACTCCTCAACTTACTTGGCTTTCAGGCACATCAAAAGCGTGAAGGTTTCCAGACTGAAGTAGCCCCGGTCCACGAAGTCGCCCAGGAAAATGTAGTTTTGCATGCCGTTGCCACCTGAGCCCGAGATGTTGCGGTTGCTGTCGGCGTCCGAGGAGCCGTCACCAAAGCTCCCTCTTTGGCTGCTGCTCCGACTGCGGCCGCGACCCTCTTCGTCGTCGTCATCGCCAGCATCCTCCTCTTCGATCTCGGCGCCCGAGCCTGGACTGGTTCCGGTGTAGTTGGCGTCCCGCTGGTACCGCCGCTTCATCTTGCGCTTAGCCTTGGGGTCGGTGATGGTGCTGGGCGGCTCGATGTCGGCAGCGGTGATGGTCTTGGTGGGGACGGTGGGCGCAGCAACGGCCGTGTCGCTGGGCATGCCGCCGGCAACGCGGAACAGCTCCAACAGATCGTAGAACTGGCCGTGGATGTCTCCGCAGACGGTGACGGGGGTCTTGACGGGCTGGATGTTGGACTCTGCAGGGCATTAGCGTCAGCCCCTGGTCGGGAGCACGAACAGGCGGCAGCGCGCACCTTCCATCAAGCATTCCTTGACTATCTCGCAGAGGCGCTTCATGTCGGCTTCGGGCAGGTACTTGCACCGCTTTGCGGCGTCCAGCCACTCGTCGGGGCCAGCTCCAGGGCTCAACCGGGCAGGGCCCGGCTGCGGGACGTCATATTCCTTGGTCATTGCGGGCGGGATGAGAGCGGTGGTGTTGGGGGGGTGTCGTCGGCGAAATGGCGAGGAGTTGAAGCTATCAGCACGGTGACTGCGGCTTAGCAATGGCTATCTGTCGTGTGACTGGGCTGCCTCTGCGGGCGGGAGATCATGCGCGGGGAGAGCGGTGGGGATGGCGATCGTGGGCAATCATGCGTGAGTCTGGGGAGAACAGCGCATGGCGGCGCAGCAGGCAGAATGGAGGCGCGGCGATCGGACGCAGCGATGTGGGCGGAGTGAAGTGGTGAAGGCGTGGGACAGACAAGTGACCCGTGCTTCCAGGGCCCAGACGCAGCCGAAGCCTGAGCGCCGCCTGCGCCGCCTGCGCACCAGAGCCGGCCAGCGCCCAAGCACCGATGTCATAAGCCCAGCAGCCGCCCGCATCCCAGCGCACCACATTTCAGAAACACCACGCTGCCCCCGCCGCACCTTCACCATGGCCCCGCCGTCCACCGCCGCGGCGCCGGGCGCCAACGGCGTGCTGCCCGTGCCTGCCGCCGCCCTGCAGAAAAACACCGGCCCAGCCCAAGCCAACGGTGCGCCCCGCAGCGCCGCGAATCGCTCCCACCAGCCGCGCCTCAAGCTTGTCGTGCGTCGCCTTGCCCCCGGCCTCACCCAGCAGGAGTTCGAGCTCGCGCTGGGCGATGACTGGAAGCTGGGCCAGGGCAGGGTTGATTGGTTCACCTACAAGCCCGGCAAGATTTCCAAAGAGTGCGCTCAAGCTCCATTGCGCTTTGGAATGCGCCCCGCTGACCACATGCACCAGTCTGGCGAAGCCTTCGAAGCCATCTCGCGCCTATTTTCACCTGACTGATCAAGCCCATGTCATCCCTCTCGCCGACAAGGTGCGCAAGTCTGCCTTTAACGACGCGAAGAACTCAACACGAGACCCCGCCCTGATCGGTGCCCCGACCCTTGACGTCGCCCCCTTCAGCCGCACCCCTGGTGGACGCCGCCGCAATGATGCCCGCCAGGGCCTCATCGACCAAGACCCAGAGTTCAAAGACTTTCTCGAAAGCCTCACCAACCCTGTCTCGAAGCCTGCCCCGGTTGATAATGCGGTTGAGGATACGACTGCGAAGAAGGAGGACGTCAAGACGACCCCGCTGATAGAGCATCTGCGGGAGAAGAAGGCCGCAAAGGAAAAACCGCAAGCCTCCAAGGGTCAGGGCAAGCATGCCAGGGGAGAGTCCAAGGAGGAAAAGGCAGCTTCCAAGTCTGACAAGAAGAGCCGCAAGGGCGGAAAGGAAGAGAAGGGCAGCAAGCAATCTAAGTCTGAGAAAGCTGCGAAGGAATCCACCCCGAAGGAGGTCAAAATCTTAAACAAGAAGAGCACGGAAGCTGAAAAGACGGACGAAAACAAGACTCCTGCTCCTAACGCGCCCGCTTCAGAGCGCAAACGTGAACGTGGCAGCACTAGCATTGCTAAGCAGATGCTCCAGCGAGACCTAGGTATTGGCCCTGCTGCCAGTAGCCGGCGTGGCCGTCGAGACACAGCGCAAGAACCGGCGAAGGCGGCTGAGACCACGACACCCAAGGAATCCGCTGCTGCATCACCGGCTTCATCTTCACCTGCTACCAAGGATAGTACTACCGCTACGCCCTCCAATGCTCCCAAGGCAGGCGCGGAGTCTCGCTCCGGCAAGAAAGATTCTCGTCCCACACGTGCGGAACGTCGTGCTCAGAAGGCTGCAAAGGCAAATGCAGAGGCAACCGCTGCTGATCAGGCCAAGCCAGCTACAGCTCCCATGCCGCCCACTGGGCCTAAAATACTCAAGAAGCCCCAGAACGCACAGCAACAGGCCACACCCGCCAACGACGGTTCAGCCAACGCTCCCCCGCCCAGAGCACCCACCGGTCCAGCCGCTCAACAGAATTCGCCCAGCGCTTCGCGCCCCAATTCTTCCCGCAAGGCCAATAACAACGCTGCTGCTACCCCTGCTGCCGCCGCATCTGCACCCACTGCCGCCGCCACCGCTCGCCAAGCTTTCCTTAAGCACGCCAACCCCTCACAGGGCATCACAGAGCCGCTCATCGAAGCCGCCCTCTCCGCCTTCGGCGCCATCGACAAGGTCGAGATCGACAAGCGCAAGGGCTTCGCGTACGTCGACTTCAAGGAGCCCGATGGCCTCCAGAAGGCCATCCAGGCCAGTCCCGTCAAGATTGCCGAGGGTGCCGTTCAGGTACTTGAACGCAAGGATAAGACGCCCGCTCAGCGCGCACCGAGGGTGCCACCTGCTGGTCCAGCTGCGGCTGGCGGCCCAATTATGGGAGGAGGTGGTGGCGGCAGCGGTGGCAGCAGCAGTGGCGGTGCTGGTGGCCGGGCTGGGTTCAGAGGCGGGCGTGGCGGGCGTGGCCATGGTAGCGGCGGTGGCGGTGGTGGTGCAAACGCATCTACTGCCAATGCTGCTGGTAACACTGCCACTGCCACTACTCCAGCTGCTGCTGCTCCCAAGGCTCAGGCTGCCGCTGCCGACACCCCGTCTTAAAGATGATGCAGTTTCTGCGCTTTTGAGACGGTGACTTCTCCACGCGGAAACAAGTACCACCAATTTCAACCAGACGCGTGTGCGGCAGCATGTTTTTGAGGTTTCCGAACCCAACTAGTCAACTATAGCCGCAGCTGTTTGCGCTGACTCCCGCTCAAACTCTTCAACAACCGCTCTCTGACACTCCAGTGGCCTCTAAGGTGCGCAGGTAACGAGATGAGAGGGAAAGATAAGGATTATGTGACAGGAGCATCTTGCTCGCGCGGGGCTCTGCACGCAGCTACGACGGCTCCCGTCGACATGTACTGCTGGGGCCAAGCAGCTAGCTCTCTGCCTTTTGAATTTCTTGCGTCAAAGAGTTTCCAGTTGTTGCGGACACCCGGGGAGCTGATTATTTGAAGGTCTTCGATAAGACATGAGGAAGAGTTCATTAAGGAACGCTTGCGTCCCTAGAGGAAAAGAAGAACACGTTTATTCTTCTTCCTGCTGTCCCTTCCTTCACGGACCAGCCATATCACCATGGTTCAATTCTTCACCAAGCCATTAGAGCTCGTAAATTGTCAAGTTGGGATATTGAAACCATAATCATTCTCGAAAGATGAAAGGGGATATGCGGAAGGAGAAAGAGGGAACGTATGAGGGCGAGGGGGGGAAGCGAGATCAGCAAACATCCCAAGGGCTAGAAGGACAAGAAAGTTGTCAAAATGATGGAAAAGGAACATAGCTAGAATTAGGAAGGGGATGCGTTGAAAGACATACTCTTCTTTCGTTTTCCCATCGCAAAACAACTCTTTTAGTGTGAGTTTCGATCACCTCTGTTGTCCAGTCGTGCCGTGAGGCAATTACCTTGTGTTCTCGCGCGCAAACGTGAGGGGGAAAAGATGGGACAAAAGAGAGCAATAACCAGGTGGGAAGAGAAGAAAGCTATCAGATCGCGCTCGCGGCAATTTGCCGCTGCCGCGCATCATGCATGTGCATGCATTTACACAGACATATCGCGCAATGCGCACCAACTTGGCTCTTTCAGACCACCAAGTATTTCCCCCTCAAATGAAGAGTATGTACGAGAAGCTCCTGTGTGAAAACGCACTATATGCACTTTGCTTTGGGACTAGACAGGGGACGGGAAGAAGGAAAAGAATGATGAGAGAGGGAAAACAAACAAATGAAGCTATGATTCGTTCACATTATGAAGTCGTACTCAGCTATTGGTCGCGCTCAAAATCACGAATCCATCTCAATCAGATAAACTATGCTAGAATCAAAGCTAATAAAAGATCGGATAATCAATCCAGTAAAGGAAAATTGAGAATCAAGATGGTGGGCGGGGGTAGTCAAATGCACGTTGAATCAGTCAGCCTCAACTAAAGGGAGTAAATTTATCGTGCCGGCAAGCAAGAAAAAAAAATAAGGGGGGCTATAGAACTACAACAAGGGGATGGGTGTGTGAAGGGAAAGGGAGAAATTTTACAGTCGGCAAGAGATGTTCAAGGAGAGCTGTTCTTTTTTCCCGTTTCCCATTCGTTGCTCATTCCCTTTTTCCCATTGTCAAGTAGCCCCAAATAAACACCTTTCTTTCGCTGGTCCAGTACAAGAATCCCCTCAACAAAAAGGGGTCGGAAGAGGTGAGAAAGCTGTTCGAACACACAGATCAATAGTATATTCAAGGAAAGTTATCGAATACGCACTGCAAATCAAATTTGAAGAAGAAGTAGATGGAAGAAAAGTTGTCGTACCAGCCGCTAAAACATGAGAAATGAAAAAGTACAACAGAAAAGAAATCCGCCGAAAGCAAAGATAAGTCCAAACTAGTCGTGAAGCGAACAAACTGTGAGTGCTTCGAAGAGAAGTTTCCGAAGAAGGGTATCAGGTATCAATGATGATGAATGGTAGGATGGAAAGTGCCAAAAAAAAATTTCCCTTCCGCATCCAAGGCAGAGAATTGACGTTCGCGTGTGTGGGTGTGGGTGTGTGGAGATGGTATATATCGAGCTGTGCTTTGCTTCTCTCGGAAGAGATGTACAAGCACGAATGAGCATGTTGGGGCCATGCCTAGATTATATAATGCTTTTCCTTCCGCGAAGAACTGAAGGGAAGAACCGAGAAAGCTTGCAACAGATGTTTGGCAGAAATGGTCGTTAAGGGTCATCTCAGTGGTATAATGGGTTAAACTCGAGCGCGAATGCTTTTTTTTTGTGGGGGGGAGGAGTTTTCGTGACTTTGTGTATCAGGGACGGTTTCCTTTCGGGTGAGGGTAGGACAAGCGGGAGAATCGGAATGAAAGCTGAGACTAGTTGAGGGCTGGCAAGAGATGCTGTCCCAGCTGAAAATTGGCGGTGGCGTGTGACACGGCAGCACTTCAGCTGAGGGCTTGACCCATGCGGCCACCCACGCGCTAAAGACGGTTGCTCAAAACGCTCAGATCATACCGGTAGGACTCTCCATTGGGACGACGCCGGCCTGAATGGAGTCCGGCGGCATGTTGGCCCTGATCTCCCGCGGGTGGCGCATGTACCCGCGGTCGTTTTGGCGGCTCGGCGCATATGGGTCGGGCGGGACGACCTGCTCCATCATGGGACTTCCCATTGAAGGAATCGGCGGCGGCGGAGGTGGGATTTGATCGAGGAAGCTCTGAGTCTCGCTGAGCGGCGACTTGGTACGCTGCACCTGCTGGTACGAGCTGTTGGAGCGACTGTGGCTGAAATCGAGGCCAGGGATGACCGTCTCGTAGGGTGAAGGCGCAAAGTCGTTGGGTGGCGACTTCGCTCGCGAGCGTGAGGTGCTCCGCATGCGCTCAGTCACACCGCGAAGCCTGCTACCGATGCTCTCGCTGACGGAGCCGCGACCGCGACGGTGCATGGAAGGTGAACCGGTATGCGGGCGCGGCGGTTGCGGCGGCGGAGGCGACATATGCGACATATGTTCGTTGACTGGATAGTCGACTGGTGGAGGCATAGCAGGGGTCGTCGTGCGGCCATTGGGATTCTCATCGATGGCGATGTTAATGACACCGCTTCCGGTGCGACTGTGCGAATGAAATATCGGCGGTGGCGGTGGCGGCGGAGGAGCGTTCAAATGCTGCAGCTCTGCGAGAAGGGGAGGGTTCTCCTTCGCTTCAGGCTCACCAACGACAATTATCTGTTCGCCGTGCAACGCCTCAGCGATGCTGGCCGTGATCGGTGGCGGGCTGATCCGCTTGTTGCCACTGCCGCGGCTGCTGGCCGATCCTCGCCTGGTGCCGTTGATGTGCTCCGGAGGGGCGGAAACCGAGCGCTGTGGACTCTGCGGTCCTGTCTGACCAAAGGTAGTTGCGGGAAGCAGGGGCGCCACATCGTCTTGGACTTCTGTGTTGTTGTCGATGTTCACCTCGATGATGTGCTCGGGGATCTGAGGCACGGCAGGCACCTCATCACGCTCAGGGTCAGAGCTCATGTACCTAGGATGACGCAGAGCCCGTGGCGTCGCGGGAAGTCCAATTGGCATTGACCTGGTCGAGGTTCCAGTGGTATGTCTGGGGTTGTAACGCATCATCTCGGGATCGACGGTCTGGCTGCGAGGCAGGCCTTTGTCGCTGTGAGAGGACATGGGTGGCATGGCAGAGTTAGGTGAGTTTCCCAAATCGGTCAAGGAGCGACCGTAGATCGAGGGCCGAGACAGCTCATGCGGGTGCGGAATCACCGGGGCAGAAGGCCTCCTGGCTAGGGACAGACGACGCTCCTCGAGCTCACGGGCAGCCCGTTCCTTCTGAGAGAGGATCTTTTGCGCAGCAACGGCGGATCCGGACGTGAAGTCCGTCTGCAGTTTAGGCATGCGTTGGCGAGAGGCCTGGCGCCCGGTGGTCATCTCTGGGGACTCAGGGCGGATGCTTGTGATGTCCTGCTGGCTGGGTCTGCGGCTCTGTGACCGATCCCGACCATGGCGGTCAGGTGAAGCTTGTCTCGACCTTGCACTGGGACGGCGACTCGAGCTTCGCTGGCGGGTTCTGACGGGAGACTTCACGATCTCGAAAGCACCGTCATCGTCGCCATCGCTCTTGTAGAAGAGTGGATCCGAAGACATGGGAACAGGGGAGATGGGAGAAGTGCGACCTCTGTCTTCTCCGCCGGAACGACCATCTCGGCTTGCCTGACGGCTGGCCGCCTTGCTGCCGACGTGTCCGTTCCTGCTACGAGATCTGCGCTCAATGGACTCATGGCGCCGGCCAAGCTTTGAGGATGATCTGACCTTGGACGTGCCGCGAGTGTTGCTGCGGCTGCGTCCGCGCATGGAAGCCACCGCAGGCGAGGCGATCTTGTAATACCGCTCGTCATCGTAGCTGTCGTTGTTTCCGCTGTTGTTGCCACTGCTGTACAGAGCGGCTTCTTCCGGGGACATGGGGACCGGCGAGGACGGGGAGCGTTTGGCGGGCTTGATGTAGCGTGTGCCGGAGCGCCCGCGAGTCTGAGACTCTTCGCGGCCACTTTGCCTGCTGCTCCTTCCATTGCGGTCCTTGCTGCCAGCACGAGAACGGCTAGCCTTGCGCGTGTACTTGGCCTCCCCCAAGCTGCTTATGTACTGATCGATGCTTCTGACCTTGGAGCTCTTGATACTGTTGCTCGTCAGTGGGGGGCTAAGCTCGGCGTTGCGACCAGCCAAGAACCCAGACTGCGACGCGGTTGAAGGCGCATCGCTGGTCTCGACAGTGTCAACCACGTCCAGATAGAGGCCATCGGGCTTTCTGTCTCTGGAACCGTTCCGGTGGCGTGATTCCTGCTTTAGGTGCTCGAAAATGCCATGAGCAGGGGACGGTAGGGCATCAGCTGCCTTCTTCTTCGGCTCGACCGGGGTGTACGCAACAGCACTGAGCAACATTGGTCCTTCATCTTTCGGCTCCTCCTTCGGCTCCTCTTTCGTGATCTCGATGCTGGGATGGCGAGAGTGGACAGAATCTTGGTCGATTCCGAAATTGATCTCAATAGACTCGGGTTCCTTCACCGCAGTTGTCGGGAGTGGTGTTTCGCCACCAACGGTTGGCGTCTCTTGGATGGGAGTTCCTCTCGTGTAATCGGGCTTGGATGGGAAGCGCCTCCGACCGTAGCCTCCTGGAGTCGCGGTTCTAGCGGAGGACGGCTCCCTGGCACTCCTACCCGGGTGCAACCAGTTGTTTCCTCCACCAGGAGAAAGCGCGGACTGTGCGATAGGAGTGACACCCATCGCAGTGCGGTCGCCGCCAGCAGAAAGTGCACCGCTGGCATCGTCGTTAAAGCTGGTGAAGAGCTTGAGGCCAGATTGTTTGACGCGGTTCGGGCCGGCAGAAGGCGGGGAAAGGGGAGGGCTAAGCTGGGCCTCGTTCTGGGCTTGTTGGGCTCGGTAAACATCATCTTGCGCCCGAGGGGATGTCCAGGGCTCGGTGGATTCCATGCTGGTACAATAGAAGCATCGGACTGCAAGCTCGGGCTGGCGAGTAGTGACTGCAACCTCACCCCACTTCCTGACCAGGAAGGATTGCCGCTGCCAGTCGTGAGGGAAAAGGAGACAAGTGAGGAGCACAGCTTCGAGGTAGTATTTGCGAGCAACATACACCTCGACGGCTTCGTTCAACTCACCGAGGCCAAGGAGGAGTGCGACCGCAGGATGAACGTCGCCCTTCTCCAGCAACCTCTGTACAAACGCCTCTCCAACCTTCTTTTGCGAGTTCTGACCCATTGAGCACAGAGCAAGCAACATCCAGTCGGAAGACGTCATCGACTCGGAGCCAATCATAGAAGCCATCAAGTCGGCCCCGTTATCACCAAGCCATTTTGACAACAAGACGCTGCTTCCTGAGCCAGCGGGATGACGACTCACTGATGAAATTAGCTGCAATCCAACGCTCAGTGTCAAGGAAACTTACGCTCTTCGCGGACGAGCATCTCAATGTCGTCCTCCCAGCCAAAAACCACGCTGAGCATTTGCTGTCGGAGCTCGTCAGGAGTTTTCGCCGCGCCTGGCTGCGGCATTCTGAAGGGAACATCATTGAGTCTGGCTTTTGTGAAAGGGAACAGATCCGTTTCCGTAGTGGTTGCGTCCGTGCTTTCTTCTGGACTTCGAAGCATTTCCTTTCGGAGTGATGACGAACCCTTGGAACGGTGTCTCGAAGATGCGTAGGAGGAGCCCGAGCGGATAGACATGCTTTCACGGGCTTTGTAGGAAGAGCCAGACTGCATAGAAGAGCCGGACGAGAAGACGGTTCCATCCGAGCGTTCGGAAGCTCGAGAAGACGGCTTGTCGTAACGGTAGAGGTTTCTCCGCGATCCGCCAGACGAACGGGAGCTTGTAGAAGAACCACGGCTCGACACAGGGCTGAGCGGCCCGACGCGATCCCGTCGTTCCTCCTCCAGCTGGTCCATCTCTCGCGCAATCTTCTGCAACGGCGACATGGCGGCGGCCCCCTCGCCCTCACTGCTCTCATCGAGGTAAACTGGTAAGGCCGGAGCGGGTTCTTCGTTCCGTAGCTGCATCTCCTCCTGCATGTGCTCTTCTTCTTCTTCTTCTTCTTCTTCTTCGTGGTAGTGATGATGATGATGATGCTGCTGCTGCTCCTTCTCTTCAATCGAGTTTGGCGGCGAGGGGGGTGCATTCGCCGGCACATGTTGGACATTGGCGACTATTACGGGGGTTTGATTTGGGTTGATGTCGTATTGTTGAACGGTGTGATTGCGGCCCAGGGTGAACAGAGCAGCACCAGGGCCGAAGTTGGCGATGGCCGAGACGCCCTCGATTGTGGGGACGAGGTCGTACGTGACTTTCTTAGTTCTTACGTCCCAGGCGTAGGTGGCGCTGTCATCAACATTAAGCATCAGCACCAAGCTTCATATGATTTGCACGCTACCGAGACAGGTCTTACCCTTCCGAGTACTGCACGATGCGGCCGTTTTTGGACCAGCCGAACCAGCACGGGCCAGATTCCCTGTTCTCGGACCGATTGAGAATCCGGATCACGCAGGGCGGGTCGCTGCTCGGCGCTTTGGGCACGCTCCAAACGCGAAGATCGCCGTCGCATGTCTGGGTGGCGAGCATCTCCGACTTTTGCTTCGACGAGGAGCCATGCCACGCCAAGTTGATGATGGGCGACGGCTGCTTCGGCGTGGTCAGAGTGTGCAGGATGGTGAAGGACGGCTGCAGCGTGACGATGAGGATGGACCCGTTCTGGTAGCTGTAGCCGCCGTTAGCGAAGCAATCCTCCGGTGGGGGCGGGCGAGCCGCAGGTCAGAGCTCCGGTGCATACCCGATCGCAAAGGTGCGGCAGTCGGCCGCAGGCGCCAACGCGGTGATGGGGTCGAAGATTGTGCGCGCCGAGATGTGCTCCGAGGTCGAGGGCTCGAAGAGGATGACGTTTCCCTGCGAGTTGCCTGGTGGTGGGCGTTAGTTCCGGGGCGCATGACAGCAAGCCAACTGCGCGCGACATGGGGTGGGTGCTCACCGAACGCGACGTTGCCATTGCGCATGAAGGTTGCAGCGTTGATGGACTCGTAGGCGGCGAAGCGCGCGACCTCTTCGCCGGTGAGGAGGTCCCAGACAATGGCCGTGTTGCCGACATCGTAGCTCACGACCAACCTCCCCGCGCCCCTCTCGCTAACGTTGTCGACGGCGATCCACGACACGTCCTCGCGGTGCAGTGTCAGGCGGCGCTCGATGGCCAATGTGTCGTGGTGGAGGCAGAGGATGACGTTCCGCTGGGCGTACAGGAAGAATGCGGCGGTGGCGGCGCAGGGCTCAAACTCTTGGGCCTTGGGGGTTATGCTCGGCGCAGGCGGTGCGAAGGAGGACTGCTCGTCACGCCGCGAGCTGCTGCGCGACGTCGACCGGTGTCGACGCAGCTGGCCGGCGGACATGACGGCGGCGGGTGGTGGTGCTGCTGCTGCTAATGGTGCTGCGGTTGCGAGCTTGGGTTAGCAGGCGCGGACGGGGGACCATCTAGCAGCGTGGGTGGTGGAGAGGAGGGAGCGAAATGCCAGAAATAGAACAAGCCTTGGGGCTCGAGGGCGGCGGCGAGGCCTTGTATATCGTGGTCGGGGAATTCCAGCACGTACCCTGTGGCTCGCACGCGTCTGTGACTGTGCTGTGTGTGGACGGACTTGCATGAGCCCGCTTGGTGCGGGCAGGTACGGCAGAGTGCGGCTTGCAGCTAGCTTGGGACAGAATAAGAGGGAGAAGCTGCACCGGGGGGCCAGGCCTGCAATGAGCGCAAGTCGAATCAATCGCCGGCGCCTATCTGGTACTCGGCAGCCACTCTCTCGTGACCGCACGACACCAGGGGTCTTCTTTAAAGAGAAGGCGAGGCGTCTAATAATCGCCTGCAAACTCTGCAACCAACACCATCTAGCGGTCGACGGATGCGCTGGGGCGAGCGGCAACTGGGCGTAGCGTTGCTCCCGGGCCTCCCACTGGGCCGCATGAGAGGCGGTAACACGGTGATCCGGACGTGTTCCACGCGCCGTGCCTCCAGTAATCCGCTTCAATCCTGGGTCGTGTGTGCTGCGAAGACGCCAAGCCTGTGATTGTCGGCGGCTACACAGCCTATCAGAGTTTCGAAACACGCCTGCTCGCGGGACGGCCACGCTAGGTGCTGCCTTTCTGGAGCTTGGGCCCCCCGCACCCTGGCCGCCCGCCGCTAATTGGCAGCCCGTCGCCCGCCGCTGTGGCTCTGCTGCAGGCACGTCAAGCCATGAGGAGCAGCGAGCCCACGCCAGTCCCCTTCTTTCGCGCCCAGTCGCGCCGCTACCCCAGCCGTGAGGCTCGACAGACGATGATTATAATAATCCCTCCGGCCGGGCGCGCGATGAAAGCTCCGGCGCCGCTTCGCGCCTCGCGCCTCGCGCGCCGCGCGCGGTGGCGCAGCCGCTCACACGCAAGCACCAGCACCCAGCACATAACCACCAGCCCCCAGCACCAGCCAGCACCAGCCAGCACCCGCCAGCACCAGCCAGCGCTCCGCCGGCCCGTCTTCGCTACCAGCGAGATGCGCGGTGAGTCGCACACAGGTCGATCGTGCCTGCGCCGCCTCGCATGTCGGTCACCGTCATCCCAACCTCTCTCGCGAGGCCCCAGCTGCCCTTGCCGGTTTTTTACTCGTTCTCACTCCCAAGCCCGCGGGCTGGGTCCAGCCAGCGTCGCTTGCACCATGATCTGTTCCGCGAACTGGGCCTTCTCTCGCTTCTCCATGCCCGCTGCCCACATTATGTGCTCCACGATGCCGTTTTCTTGCCGTCCACATGCCGCATGACGTGTATTCTCCGGGCTGAGGCGCTGCCTGCTGCTGCCCGGCGCCCAACGTAAACGCCCACCACGGCCACACACGAGCGTGATGGAATAATGGAGCCCCCCTCGCCATCTTGCGGTGAGAAAGACGTGCGCCAGAGCCGCCCGACACATCGCGCCCAGCCAGCCATCGTGCGCAGACGAATGTGAAAGGCAGGCAGGCAGGCGAGGCGCGCGGCGCGACTGGGGGAGCGGGCCAACACTTCTATTTTATGCGAGCTGGGATCGTACCAATTGATATCTTCCAATCCGCGCCTTGTCCGCTGCACTGCCAACTGGCCCCTCATATTGGTTGCAGCAGAGCCAGCAGCAGGTAATCAGGAACCCGGTCCGGCGATCGCCTCATCGGACTGCCGTCTGGAATAGAGCGCGCGCACATCCTCGCCCAGCTCCAGCCGACTTCTCCTTCACAGGAACGGACGGGCTCACCCTTGTGGATCCTGCGTGTTGTGTGACTTGCAGCGAGGCCAAAGCGTCGCGCTGCGGTTGGGCAAGCGCCGCGGGCGCGGGGAAGGGGAAAGGAGCGGCCGACTGACATGGCGCGTCGCCAGTCGGGCACGAATGAGTCGTGCGATGGGGGCTTTTCTGCCTCATCGCATCACCAAAATCCTCCAGCGGACCCATACGAGGCAATCATCACGGAGGAACCGAACGGTGCTGTTGCGAGTGTTGTGTGTGATATCATCTGCTTTGCATTTCACAGGGCGTTAAGCGCCCAGGCTAACGACTACCCTGCCGCCACGCCTCGCTCTCTTCCCGCTTCCCCTTCGAGCGCGTGTGGGCTCTCTCAGGCGGCTTCCCTCATGCTTCTGGAATTTCCTCCACGCTACTGCAGATGATAAGAGTAGGCATGTCGCTCCGGAATCCAGTTCTGACAGCGGCTCGCTAGCCGGCCATTCATGGGCGGCCCCCCCACTCCCCTTCTTCAGGGCCCATCCCTTGGTTACTGCCACTTTAGGCAATGCTTATGAACGAAAAAAGAAATAGAAAAGGGCTGACGCTGGCGGAGCGATCCAGATCGTCAGCTATGGCCCGGGAGCCGCGCCCCGGGCCGGGATGGTTGCAACGAGTGCCAGCTGTATCACAGCGGCAGCCTCGGTTTATGCAGTGCTGCTTGTGTGCGTGGCGCGAGGAACAATGCGCGTCTCGCCGGGTGTGCGCACGTCGCAGACAGCATGTCGTTGGATGGGAGGATGAATGTGGCAGCGCGCAGCGCGCCATGCGTCGGTGTGTGTGTGGTGCTGCCGCAGTACAAGTGACGTCCGCGTCTATACTGATCACTGTCGTGTCGCGCATTGCACGCTACCATCTAGAGGCGTGCAACGCGCCGACTCGGCGGGCGTGGCGGCAGCTAGGGTCGTGGTACTGCATGTTGCGAAATGAAGAACGGGGTATCGGATGGGGTATCGTAAAGAATCGGAAACGCTCCGGAAAAGTAAGACCGAGATGTTGGATAAGGAATCATCCTGCGGGTTGAGTCAGCCGAGCTCGGGATCTGAGGCCCTAGGGCCGGCGAGCCGGATCGGGAAATGAGTAGCTTACCTTGAATATCGATGATGTGAGAATGCCGTCCGCTCACTCGGCGGGCTTTGCAGGCGACTCGCTGATGGGGCTCATGGGCTTGGAAGGGCGCCTTTGCTTGGAGCTCTGCTGCCTGGGCTTCTTGGGGCTGGCGTAGAGCGGCAGGAGGGGCTGTGCGACCTGCTGGGGCATCTGCGGCATCCGGGGTGGCGCTGGCGCCTCCTCGAGGAAGGGAGAGCCGCCGAGCAGGTCGTCGCCGAACAGATCCTCGTCGCTGATGTAGGAGCTGGGCGTGTTGTTGCGATACGAGCCGGTGCCGAAGCTGTTGCCGCTCGGCCAGCTGGGATAGGCGCACGAGTAGCCCGACGGCGAGGAGCCGGAAATGTCGCGAGGCGAGCTCGAGAAGGTGGAGCTGGAGTTGGAAGCCATGCTGAAGGTTGAACGGGGAGAAGAGGATGCTGAGGACGGCGTGATATTCATAATGTCGTAGACGCGTAAAGCAGGGCGGCGCGGTGCTGGAGCGAGGCTGTGGCAGCAGGCGTGTGGTGGGCGGAAGTGACCAATGCAGTGGCGCGGGCGGTGCTCGCGTGGACGAGTGGTCAAGGGCGGCGTGAATGTGATATAGGCTGGCGTCTGGGTGTGAAGCACTTGAGACCTAATCATGGGGAGGAGGCGCGTGCGATGTATTATATCAAGAGAACAAACACGGCGACCACCCTTGCCCACCCTGGCCCTGCCGGCGTTGCTTGCTTTGCCGGGGGGGTCTGTGTGGCGCTGGCCCCGAAAAGCAAAATTCGGGCCAGGAGGGAAATGCGTGCGCTGTTTCCGCTTGCGCTAAATGGGGCGGGATGTTGGTCGGTGCTCACCGCTTCGCCGCGCGTGGCCAGAGCTTTCACCGCCCCGGCGGACGCTTCGCATATGACTCCAGTTGGCTGCGGAATGAGGATGACTCCTCCTGCCTGGCCACGTCTCACACGCCCTCAGCAAGCAGCTCTGCTGGCACAACGCAGCTGGCCTCCTGCCGGTGGACTGCCAACTTTCTGCCTCCGGCAAGGCGACCAAGCACCGGTGCCTCCGGCGGTATTCTGGGTGGGGGTGCTGCGACGATGACGACGGCGCACAACAAGATCTCAATCTCCGCCGGTCGGGTAGATACGGGGCTCGCGCCGCGCTGCCTTGAACGAGGCGTTGCGCACGTATGGAGCTACGGAAACGACGCCGCCCTCGCCCACCGCGCTGCGGAGCCCACGGCGTCACAGCAGGCTGAACTCGACGGCACCTGTTGCCATTTGCCCGTCAGCTTTCCCATCCCCAGGGCCAGCTGCGCGTTCCGCCGACGGCAATGCTCGCCGCTGCGCACACCCAGCTGGGTCCAGGGTCCAGCTGCTCCATTTTTCCTGCTCTCTCGGTGCGCCGGCGCGGGACGGTCGCACGGCGGGCCCTGGGCTGGAAACCGTTCCGCGTCGCAAGCACGACGAGCTGCGGAGAAATTATGGATACGACGCTGCTCGCGGCCTTCTGACAGGCGGCATTTGCGTTTGATCGCTGTGATCAGCCGCGGCCGGGTGTCGCGCAAGTGCTCGCAGGCAGCTGTTCATGAGGCACCCTTCTCGTCGAATGTTGCCCAAACACAACGCAGCACCGGTCTGCCTTTTCCGATAATGATTGCCGGGGGGTCCCAGGCCGCCGCTCCAGATGACAGCCGGCGCGTGGGTTGAACTTCGGTTCCAGCTTTGACAACTCGCTTGGTGTGGTTGGCTGGTATCGCCGCCGGATCAAACCGCCGCTCGTGCGCTCGTGGCGCGGGCTCTGCCTCGGGCGCCCTAGCCGTCCCTTTGATGCAGAGCATGCCGCGGCGAGTTTCAAAAAAAACGTGGCAGCACGCGGGCGCTCTTCTGTCCGCCGCGCCCCCCTTCACGCCAACGAATTCCAGAAGAACCTTATTGAAGCTGGCGCGCCAGCCGACGGACGGCGCAGCAGCCGTAGGTAGCTTGCCATCGTGCGACAAATTGCGCGGTTACGCAGCAGCACGTTGCAGGGTCGATCGACGGGGATCAGCAAAGGCGGTCGGGAAGGGGACGATAGCCCGCCGCCATCTCCTCCTATCCGATAGTCTCACCTCGAGAGTTTTCGGTTGCTGCGGCTCTGTTGTTTCGCCGTTTTGAGGCAAATGGTGGAGACACGCTCACTGAGCGGAGATGAAGCATTGCGATGCCGTCATACGAATCCACAAATACGGTGGGCCTTTAGGGAAGTCCGCCACCCCTGTCTGCGGCACTTCCGAATTCTACAACACCAGTCTTCTGGTGTCGATGTTTCTGCAGGACGGTGATCCGGAGCATGCAGATCTGCGGCCGGTCAGCCTCCGCCGCCCCTTGGGAGTCTCCTGTCCCTTTTCGCACGGACTGCACAGCAGTTGGACCCCTATCGCCATCAGCCCTAAGACCCTAATGGCGACACCCAGAAGGCCATTTTCGGAATAAGCGATAGTCCGACCGTACGTTACATGCTGAGTGGAGAATGCTAAGCATTTAAATGGGGACTTTCGGAACGGTAGCACGTAAGTCGCAGGGGGCCCATGGCGGCCACCTGCTCCCTAGCCACAGTTGACGTCACTTAGCGCTTCTCTCGGGAATGACTTCGTCCTGCTGGACTTTTCCGTCAAACTAGCTGTCAGTCTCCACAACCACGGCGGCGATTTCTCGCGCGTGGGGATGATAGCTGCCAACAACTATCGCAGACCTGGGGGATTTGCGACCGGCAAACCTGCCAGCTTACTGGCTGACGTCTTTCAGGGCCCAAGGAAGCGCCTCCGGCGGCTACTTCGTCTCCGCAACACAATTCCGGGGTGGCTGGGGGGCTGACTTGGACGAATGAGCTGTCGACAAGGAGAAAGTCTTTTCAATTCCCTCCGACCGCGTCAAGCGAACCGACGCTTGCAAGGCCCACGACAGAACAACCGAGCGGGAAAGGAATCGACCTTTGGAAGAAAAAACACGCATCTCTGTCTGACGTAGGTAGTCTCCTCGACTCGCGCCAACGCCCTCATCGTTCCGACCAGCGCTTCGCACGACTTCGTTCCATCGCCGCCTTCTCGTTTTAAACTTTGGGACCGTGGCCTTCTGTGGCGACCACGCGACAAACGACGACATGGCAGCTTGGCCCACGGTCCGCGAGCAATGTCGCACGGATTCCTGAACCAGATTCACACTTTAGACGTTCGAGATTGTCTCAGGATGCAGGCCTGGCGTCTTTGGTTGCGCAAGCGCAGTCTGTCCGGTCGGTTGGTTGTTTCGACGCGAACCGCCAAGTTGCAGGAGGAGAACGTGGCAAAGCTCATCAAGCTCGTAGATTGGCGCAGGACCCTGTGGCGGTCAGAGGCGAAAATCCACTACGTAGTGGATGACGCCGCCAACGTGCTTCACATGCCAAAGGTTGCCGTTGCATTACTCGCGTTTTTCGAAACGGGGAGGCACGGTCCACGGCTGTTTGACCGTCGTTTCCCATGGTTCATTAAGCGAAAACAAGAGCGGTAAGGAACATCATACGAGATGGACTACATGCGGCGTCAAACATCCCCTTCCCTTTTTCATGCAGCGTGCACGCTCCGTTATGCGTTCACGAGCCACGGTAACGGCGTGTTCTCTGCATGGACAATGCGCTTAATGTTTGGAACATATTTCTCTCCAATTGCCAATCCTGTACACCTCCATGGAGAACAGGGGCTCAGGCTCGTGTATGTGGGCATTAGGGGGCGAATACGTCTTAGAGACTCAGCTGGGCGGGAAGGGATGAGGGAATGGGAGTCATCGCCCATCAGTCCTTCCTGTCGAACTTCTCGGGCGGCCCTGTTCGGTGCGGGAAAGACAACAATCGATCCTCCGTCACCCCAGAACCCTTTCGACACCCAGGTGCAGCGGTCGATCTAAAAAAAAAAAAGAAAGAAAAAACTGACCCACCTACAGCTATCGAACATACGTACCGAAATCCCGTATCTGGATGGTTTGTACAGTTTGAACACTCGCTTCTACATTCAGAAATCTGCTTTGACTACTCACGGTAAAAGGTCGTTCAAAGCTACGTCGGCATACTGCTTCGACTATCCATGCAAAGGATCGCTGTAGGTAAATTCCTTCCGTAATCCACTGTGCTCTGTTCTACTTGGCGCACGTGTATACAGGTCAGGACCGCTTCTAGACGCCGAGGATGGAAGCGTGGTCAACTGTTAACGCAATGATCGAAAAGTGGCGAGTTATAAGTATATACTAGCGAGCATTAATTTCTGTATGTCGGCACTGTTCTTAGCGGTAAATCAAGCGTAACACGAATACAGCTTTCTTGAATCTTAATTGATGGGATCACGATCAGGGTGTGAGGTCACAGCCCACCCGTCGAGTCACCCATGTGACGTCACGTGCGGCACGTGACCTCTTTACAAGTAGATAGTCCTTCGTTGCGGCCTGACCTCCGCAACCCGTACAACCTCTTATAACCAAACCAACTCTTTGCTCTTGGAACCGTGACACAATTGTCGATTCTCTACATACTGAGGACAGGCGTGAGGAGAAGATGGCTACTCTAGAGAAGAGGCCTTCCTCTTCTCGCCGACCTTCTCCAAAGCAGCCGGCTTCTCCTCACTCCTGTCCTCCCCCGCGGCGACCAAGTCCCGCTGGGACAGGTACTCCTCCCCATCCCACTTCTCCACCCCCTCCCTCTTCTCGCCGTCAGCCAACCAGTACCTGTCCCAGTTGAACTTGATCGCCTCATTCCCCCAAGTCCACCATCCCGCCACGGAGACCCGGCCAAAGATCTCGAGAGCCGTGTACTGGCCCTCGGCCTTCCGCCAGACCTTCTCGATGACGGGCTTCAAACAGGGCTTCACCGAGTGTAAGTCTGGCACCGCGGCAATCACCCGCCTCTTGACAGGCCAGTTGCCAACAGGCGGCCAGCGGACACCAGGCTTGTCAGGCGCCTGGCCCAGTAACAGACACTCCCATGGCTTACGCCAAGTGCTGTCTAGATCGATGACAGGCGTGCCATCAACTGTCGTCTTCACCCACACCCATTCCTCGACAAGAGCGACCCCCCACCTGGCAAAGAGTCCCTGCGGACCAAGCACGTAGCTGCGCTTTTGTTCCGAGTTAGTGACCCAGACACCAATGAACCCTCCACGAGCAATGCGCGAGTCAAGATCCATCCTGTCGAACATGGTGTCCATTCCGGTGACCGACCCGAACGTGTCGTAGAAGCCGGTCGCCTTTGCAGAGGCGTTAGACCACGGAGGGTCCATGATGATCAGGTCGAATTTCTTTGGGTGATCATGCTCGTTGTGCATGTACTCCACAGCTCTGTGTAGATCCCGGCCATTTTTGCAGTCTCCCAGGATGACGGTCGCAGCGGGTGGGATGCGGAATCTCTGTGGCTTCCCGTATGCCGGCGTTTGCTCTCCATAAGCCTTTGTCTCTCCGCGTCTCTTCATATCTTCGGCGGTCTCATTGTCGGGAACGTATGAGAGTTTCAGTGTAGTATCGTGGGGATTGTGGAGAAATCTATGGAGGTCTTGAGGGAATGACGGCGGCTCATCATTGGGACCTTGACTCTCTGCTTTGCGGATGTGAGGGTAGCCTTGCACAAGGAAGTGCATCAACTTGGCGGGAATCTTGAGCGCTCCGACTCGATCATCAGTAGTACCTGTGTCAGAACCGAGTGCAGAATCGCGTACCGTATGACCTTTATCACCATTGGGGTCTTCGTTTTCCTGCTCCAATACCTGATCGCGGAATGGTTTTGCGACGTAGTAGCGGTCCTCGCACCAGAGCTTAGTCTTGAGAGCGGCTTTGATTTGATCGAGAGCATCCGAAACGTAAGGCCGGATCTCTTCGTAGACCAACTTCATCATGGGAGGAACGTTCTCTTCCATCGCCATTCTTTTTTTCTCAGACCTGCCCTTTGGAATGTTGTCGTAGGGTTGGAGCACCGGCTGACCCGAAAGCGGGTGTGAAGTGTTGCGCTGAAGTTTCAAGACTTGCGCGGCGGCGATGGATCCCGGTATGTCGACCAAGAAGACGGTGAGGTCTTTGTTGTTCCAGATGATGCCGTACATGATGATGTTGGACGGATCTACCGTGACGGCGGTGGATGTGTGTCGGAGGGCTGGACGCGACCGGGACGGGCTGAATGAGGTCGCGCTGATGCGTCGTGGCGAGGCGCGGAGTGGGCAAGAAGAGCAAGAAAGAGGAAGAAGGGTGACCGTCGGCGCGATGGCTGAAGGAGTGGCGGCAGCTGTCTGAAGATGCAGCTCTGAGGGGATGAGGATGAAGATCGAGCGAGCGAACACAGAAGAAAGAAATATAAGGTGGAGAGGAAACTGGGTGGTTGCGAAAAGATCTCGTGGAGGCAGTCGCGCGCGTCGTCACTGCACTGCACCCTCGACTGCACCGCAATAGGAAGCGAGATAGGCAGCCATGCTCAGAGCCACAATCGATTACGGTAGGCGCGTCTGGGGGCAAGCAGTAGGTGCGAGCACCATACGCGACTTCCCAAGAAGGCGAAGAAGAGAGAAAAAATTTCCTAAGCTGGAATTCCCGGCGCGATGTGGTTAGAAAGCGGCAAATGCACTTCTAGTTGATTTTTTCTGGTCTGATCCCCTGCGACCGCGCACACACAGTGCTCGGCGTACGAGCTAGACCCCAGGGTTGGGGGGTCGATCAACAGTTGACCAAGCTTCAAGGCGTGGTGTTGAAGTTTTCAGCACGCGCCCAGCTCGGTCGGCGCAGCAAGCGTGGGCGCGCACGCGCGGTAGGGCCGGCCGGCTAGGGGCGGCTGACGGCTAGAGGGGTGGTATCGGGTGCGGATCTGGGCTCCGCAAACCGAGGTCTAATGACGAGCGCTGCAATGCCGCTGACCCCAAGCCCACCACATCGCCTTCACGACACCGCCCGCCATTCTACCATCACTAACTGCACCCCACACTTCCCCCGCAAAGTGTGCGCGCAGACCCTGATCGGATGCCAGAGCGCATCTTGTGCGGCCATGAAGAGCAGAACAATCCGATCCATCCCAACCAGACAGACTCCGCCCATACCGTCCATTCTCAACCGCCAGCGATGATTGCTGCCCACGTCGAAACCCACCGCCATGGCCGCGGTCCAGCCATCTGTCCCACCGACGATGATGCCATCGTGCCCCGCAAAGCCGCCGCCCAAGCCGGTGCCCAAAAACTCGACAAAAGGAGTTGGGAATACATGATCAAGAGCGGCGTCGCGGGAGGCGTGGCCGGCTGCGCGGTACGCGCCCCTCTCTACACTTGCAAGCGCATTCCCGGACTAACGGTGACTCTGCAGGCGAAAACCGTCGTTGGACCCCTGGATCGCGTGAAGATCCTCTTCCAAGCCTCGAACCCCCAGTTTTCGAAATACACCGGCTCCTGGACTGGCGTAGCCATTGCACTCAGAGACATATACCACCAGAACGGCGTGCGAGGCTTGTTCAAAGGCCATTCTGCCACATTACTACGAATCTTCCCTTACGCCGGTATCAAGTTCCTCGCGTACGAGCAAATAAGAAATAAAGTCATAAAGAACAGAGAGCAGGAAACGCCATTTCGAAGATTCATCAGCGGATCCATGGCAGGAACCGTCTCGGTATTCTTCACTTACCCCTTAGAAGTCATCCGCGTCCGCCTCGCGTTCGAAACGCGCCAGGACACCCGATCATCATTGTCAGGGATCTGCAAGAAAATCTACCACGAGACAGCGCCTGCAGTACATTCTGCCGGCAACCTAGCGGGAAGCTCGACCGTTTCTCGTGCCGTCGGAACGCCCGTGGCAGTCGCCGCGAACACGGTACAACACGTCACGCCGCGAACCGGCCTGGCCAACTTCTTCCGCGGCTTCACACCTACTATGTGGGGCATGCTGCCGTATGCGGGCTCCTCGTTCTTGACGCACGACACCATCTCCGACCTGCTGCGCCATCCCAGTATCGCCGCACACACGACGCTTCCGCGCACCGAGCGCGCCGACGACACCCGCGGCGGACATAAGCCGGCGCAGCTGAAGTCGTGGGCGGAGCTGACGAGCGGCGGCTTGGCCGGCTTCTTCAGTCAGACGGTGTCATACCCGCTCGAGGTCATCCGCCGGCGAATGCAGGTCGGCGGCGTGGTGGGCGACGGCCACAGGCTCAGCATGACGGAGGTTACGCACAAGATCTGGCTGGAGAGGGGCTGGAGGGGCTTCTTTGTCGGTTTGGCGATTGGATACGTCAAGGTCGTGCCGATGGCCGCGACAAGTTTCTTTGTGTATGAGCGCGGCAAGTACTACCTGAATATTTGAAGCGGGAAGGTTTAGCAAAGGCGTTTGAGAGAGAAAGGGTAACTTCACGGGTACATATACGGATTAGGGGCTCATAGATGAGACGTGAACGGCCGTGGGAATGGGATTGTTCATATTGCCGGTTTTGGCTATCCCTATGATTGAATGGTTCCTTGTTCAGCTACCTTTGTGATTTGTGCCTGCGTCAATGCACATCAACGTACCCACCTTTGTCCCTGTTCAATCCGGAGGAGATCTCTCATCACTAATACAGACGTGAATTCGATGCGAGCAAGTGTAATGAATTTGACAGGCCAGCTAGGTTTGAACTGAAGCAGACCAAGTGCTAGTTTAATGTGAACTCTGCTGCTCTGTGGACATTGCCACTCCAGAAAGACCCGTGCATTTAGGAGATGTTCTTTGCGAGATTAGACAAAAGGCGACGTTAGCCGTTAAGAAAAAGCTCGTCTTAGGGTAAGCATCAGCCCGTTTTTATTTGCCTTTGGGTTTCCCTTCCTTTTTTTCAAAGGTAATCAAGTTTTGTTGTTAAATTGTGTTCTCGACTTCTGTCATTACACTGCTGTCACCGTATATCAAATTGTAGAAAGTAGTACTGCTGCTTTAAATGTCTGCCTCTTTTAAAAGTATGATGTAAACGTGCTTGATGAGGAACAATAGAGAAGCAAAAGGAAAGCCTTGAAATAAACGTTAGACAACCCCTTCACCTTCATAGTAGTACCACCACCACCCACCCTACCAATGCCGCACAAAATACAACACATTCCTCTCCCTCAGTCCTCCCAGCACGCTCCACACCCTCTTCCTCTTGATGCCCTCCCTCCCAGCAATGTCGTCCAGCGCGTGCCTGCCGTCAAAGTACTTGAGCAGCTGCGGCCACAGGTCGCGGGCCTCCTTTTCGACGCCTTCGTCGCCGACGAAGCTGCTGCGGATGTGCTCGATCCAGCGCGCCTCGAGGGCGTTGGCGCGCTGCGGGCTGTATATCATGCGCGGCGCGTAGTCGTCGGGGTCTTTGGACGCGGCGTGGGTGTGGCCGCCGTGGTGGTGGAGGAGGCTGTTCATGTGCGAGCCGCCGCGGCCGGGGTGGTGGTGGTGGAGGTGGGACGAGTTGGCGTCGTCGGGGCCGATGCCGCCGCTGCCGCTGCCGCCGCCGCCGCTGTTGGCGTTGCTGTGGCTGGTGGTGTTGAGGTGGTGGTGGAGGTGGTGGCGCAGCGAGTTTGCGGTGCGCTGGGGCGTGTTGGGCGTGCCGTGCGGTATGCCGGACGAGGCGTTGGACGAGACGGTGCTGAGGCCCGTCAGCGACGTGGCCGAGTGCGAGACGTGCAGCCCGGACGACGAGGTGTGGTGCAGCGGCGAGTGGCGGTGTGCCGTCGGGCTGGTCGTCAGGCTGGCGGTGCCGCCGTCGCCTCGCGGATTGCTGGTTGTGCGTAGCTGGGTCCGCGAGCTGCCGCGGCCGCCGTCTGAGGCGGTTTCGCTCGAGCGCGGAGACCACTCTTCGCGGCGGTGGGTGTAGATGGGCGTCATAGGCACGTCGTCGCTGGCGATGGTGGCGCGGTCCGAGCCGTCGTCCGAGTGCAGCTCGAGCGCGGCGTGCCTATCCCGTGCTGCTTGCATGGCGGCTCGCGCTGCTTCTTTGGCTTCGCGCTCCATGATGGCAGCAACTTCGGCCTGGACCTCGGGAGAGACACGTATCCAGGCGAAGGTGCGGAGTTGGGTCACCCAACCGCCACGCATCAGCCAGGCCAGAATATCCATATACGCAGTGCGGTGGTCTTTACTGGGGATTATGGTGCCGTAAGTCCGCGGCGACTGGTTCGAGAGAAAGCTGAGCATCTTGGGAAGCGAGGGAAGCGTGGGAAAACGGGCTGCATATGCTGGGATGGCCTGAGGTAGTTTCCGCATGTCAGCATTGGGCGAGACAATGTAAATGTCTCGGTGGTGAAGTGGTAGGATGGCTCGCGCTCGGCGCCAGTAGATGAGATGTGCCGCGATGAACTCTAGATCCGCCACGGGGATCTTGTTCTGGAGAGCGAGTTTATGGAGTGACCTTGTGGGTTCCAAGTTGCTGATGTAAAAAGCTAGTTGTGCCGAGTGTTCTTTGGCATCGCCTTCAATCTCCTTGAGAAGGGTCTCCTTGTCTTCTAGCAGCAGGAGAGCAGAATGCGGGGTAAGGGCAACGGTGAAACCGGAGTCTGCTTCGGCGTTCTCGTCCGGGAGATTCGCAGTGGTCAGCCACAGTCCGGGCATCTGTGGTTCCGTGGGCCGAGGTATATAAGGAGTGGAGGGAGCCTGGGGTATTTGATAGGATGCGTCAGCCAGAGTAGCGAGATTGATGTGTGCAATCTTATTATTGGAAATAGCGTCGTAAATGATGGCGATGGCCTTTGCTAAGGGCGATGCTGAGATGATGCTGTGCCAAAGCATGGACATGGGTTCTCCTGGCCAGACAGTTAACCGTCATTCACAGAGGTGATTCGTTGCTCCACACTCACTGTTCTCCTTTGCCTTATTTTTTAGGTTGAGAATGATTTTGGATTCTCTCCATACATAATTGGTCTTAGCCTGCTCATACTTAAGGTCCTTCGCAAATTTGCGGATGACATTATCGTACATCTCGCCAGTTCGGAGCTGGTACTCCAATGCTGGAGGGTTAAGCACAAAAACAACATTGAACATTGTCATCTCAGCGTCTCCACCAGCAGTTGAAGCACTTTTCGCATCTGAGCCGGCATCGGAACCTTCGTCAGACATCCTATGTCCATATCCCGGCTCGAAGCCCGAGGGGAGGTCAATGGTGGGCATACCGTCTTCAGGGCCGTTCACGTCGACACCTTCATCTTCGTCGTCGGCCAGCGCACTTTCGTGGCCATCCGATTCATGGGCGATCCTGTTGTTCCACAAGTCCTCCTGGTTGGCAGCATCGCGCTTCTTCTCGCTTCTCCTCCTCTTCCTCCACGCGCCGTTTCCTTTCGCAAACATGGGATTGCCCAAGAAGCTCAAGCCCTCCATTCCCACCTCGAACTTCCTCTTGTTGAACGTCTTGCCCGGACACAACAGCTTCTCCAACCCCTCGGTCTTGAACCCCATCACGTTCTCCCATTCGGGCCCTCCATCGTCATGCGCGCTTATCCCACCCTTCTTCGCAGACGTTCCCGGTCCGCCCGCACCTCCCCTCCCCTCCTCATCCCCCAACCCTCTATCGTCATCGTCGCCGTCGTCCTCGGTAACATCCTCGCTCGCCGACCTCAAGCTCCTCTGCCCTCTGCTCCTCCCATCCCTCAAGCCGGTCCCCCTGCTCGTGCCTTTGCTCGTGCCCCTGCTGCCCGCCCTGCTCGCGCCCTCGGCCTCGGACGCCGCGCCTTCGGCCTCGGACGCGGCCTCGTCGGACGCGGCGGCGTCGCTGTTGTTGCCGTCGTCGGAGCTCCAGCTGCTGCTGGACGAGCCCGAGGTCGAGTCGTCGTCGTCGTCGTCGGTCAGCGTCGAGCCCGAGGTGCCGTACCACTGCGGGTGCTGGGGCGTGGCGTTGGCGGGCCCCACCGGGTGCGGCGGGTAGTGGAAGACCAGGCGCGGGCCCGACAGCGACTTGATGACGAGCAGGATGGCGACCAGCGACGGGTTGGGCGGGAGGATGTTCGGCGACGGCATGCTGCGGCGCGTTTCGGTCTTTCTCTCTCTCTCTCTCTCCTTTGTTTGCGGCGCGGCGGTGTGGTGGGCGGCGGGGAGGTTTCCGTTGCGTGTGCGCGCGTGCGGCGCGCGTTCTGCTCGTCGCGTGTTTGGGCGGCGGAGTGGTTCGTTCGTGGGAATGGGGACTCGGATCGCGGGCGTTGCGGATGGACCGCCGAGGCACCGCCCGGGAACTTTAAGTTTCGGTCATTGCTTGTTGAGGGGGCGCTTGGTGGTGGTGTGGAGTGCAAAGCGGTAGCCGCGCGAGAGCATGGTGGGGACCGAACTCCCTGCCTATGACGCCTGACGTTGATCAACGGCACCCCGGGATTTTCCCAAACGTATCATGGGCATCAATTGGCACAGCTGATATGTGGCTGCCTGCCACGGAGTGCTAAGGAATTCATTGGCTCTTTCGACTGGAAGACTCTGGTCTTTGATAATGAAAAATTGCCATGATCAGACAGTGCATTGACGACTGAGCGATTGGGGTGCTGATAGCTGAAATATTTGGAGATTTTTCTAGACGTAAACCGAACAGAGATTCGTCCTAAAGAAGACTCCACACCAACTGGGAGTGTGTCTGGGATTTGTGAAAGTTAAATAAGATTGGTCCATAGAACCTGTCGGACGCTTCCTAGGAGCACAAAATTGCCAGTGTGGCATTTTGCAGGATGGCTTGAGATAGCCGGCTGCATTGCACCTGAGGCCTCCATCATTGACTCTGCATACGAAGGAACGTCCCCCAGTATGCGTCTTTATGTGTACTCGTAAGCATCTATTGGTGGGGACTGTTATGAAGCTCTACAATCGAGCTACTGGCTTTATTTTCTTTGTTTTAGCCCCGGAATCGCTGAGCTTGCGGAGCCGCTTGCAATGGTCGTACAGTCTACGAAAAGGCAGGAGATCTACCGATATGATCGCTCATGCGCCCCTCAGGCAGTTGCCAGAATCCAACATGCCTCTATTCGGCCCTCATCTTCCTGAAGAAATCGCAGACGCCCGTGTAGACGACGAGCAGGATACCACCACCCGGGCCCAGACGCAGCACCTTGGGCAAGAAGCCCTTGTACAGCGCAGAGAAACCCTCCTCCTTCATGACCGTGCCAAGAGCCGGCCACGCCCAGTTGTACTTGGGAACGACGCCAGGAACCTTGGGGGTGTTCTGGATGCGCGACTTGACAACGTCCATAGGCGTGTTGACGATGGTACCAACCGTGCCACCAATGGCACCAGAAAGCATGTCATTCCTGACCTGTTGGGTCTTGTCCGCTGCCGCCGGCAGAAGCGAGCGAACTTGGAAGATGCATCCAAAGTAGCCAGCGTTCCACAGAACGTGCCTCCACATGGTGCTCTCCAGACCCTGGTACAGAGTGAGGGGACCCTCGTGCTTGATGATCTTGGTGACGCAGTCGAACATGCCGTTGTACTTGCCGGCCTGGGCCTTGTCTTGCAGACGGATCTTGACGAGCTCGAAGGGAACGACGACAAACGACTCGGTCGCACCGGCGGAAGCGCCGGTCAGAACGGAGAGACTCTGGGTCATCTTGGCCTGGCCGAACAGGTTGCGGTAGAACTTGCCCCACTCGTCGTTGGCAGCGAACTTGGTAGCCCTGGAATTCGTCAATCCTTACGCTTTGACCGGAACAAGTGAAGCATACCTCTTGGGGGCTTCCATCATAATGGGCGCGCTAATACCACGGTACAGACGGGAGAACCTAGGCACCCGTCAACACTGCGGTCTTCTGTCCGGCTCGAAAATATCGCCTTACCCCTCGTTCCTGATGATCTTCCTGAAGCAGTCCAGCATGCCATTGTAGGCATCCTCACCAGCGCCCTTGCCAGTCTGAAGCTGCCTGCATTGTCTCAGTATGTTTGCGCGTCGGTCGGGCGGAAGCTGCGTGCTTACACTCTGGTCTTGACCACGTCAAGCGGGTACCTGGGGTCTGCGTCAGCCAATGCCGTATGAGCGCATGAGAAAGAGCCTTACATGACGAGAATCTGTTGTGCGAGCGCGCATTAGCTCTGCGATCATGCGACCAGCGCGCGCAGCGACTTACCTCGGAGACACCAGCCACCGCGCCTGCGCGGAAAATTAGTGCATTGTTGTCGCAAGGCGCAAAGAGCGTAGCTTACCGGCGGCGAACTGGTAGATGAACGGGAGGGGCTTCTCGGTTGCCATGGCGTCGGTGATGGGCTTGGTGAGGTGGAGTGGGTGGAAGAGTCAAAAGAAGGGTTCAGCGGTTCAGCGGGAGTTGTGGTGGAGCTGCGGCGCCGGAGCCTGAGGGCGGAAGCGGAAGATAAGGCGGATGGCCGCTAAGGCGGAGAAACGGATGATGCCTTTTCCCTAAACGCAGGCAAGCGACACCGGACCGGGCAAGCATACAGTGGCAGAATTCACATACAGCGCGCAATTGCAAATGGCGCCGGCGCAGGATCTCGAGGGCCTCAGCGCGGGCGGCTTTGGTGCGTGCGTTCGCAAGATCAAGCGGAGCCCCGTTGCTCGGCGGCCGATGTCCGGCGCGACTCGGCCCGCTGCAAAAAAGCCGCGCGCTGATTCGCTGGCTGCACACGGCGCGTCATTACCCCAGCAGCAACAACCTGCGACGCGTCTCTCGCCGCCCACGCGCCTCGCTCCCCAGCCCTCGACCACCACCACCGCCCCATGGCGAGCCGCCAGAAGTCCTTCTTCGATCAAGAGCACGGCGCCCGGGTAACGGCTCCGCTGCATTCTTGCTCCGCAGTACACTGACGGCGTGCCTCAGAAATCGCGTCCCCAATGGAACCGTGCTCGCAGCGTCAATGACCTCCACAAGAAGCCCAGCCTCGACAAGCGCGAATCTATCATGACCGGGCCCCCGATCAAAGCATCGTCTCAGTCAAGGAGGAAGCTGAAGGGCTTTCAATTCATCGAAGGAGCCCCCGAATACGTCTCCGACAAAGAGAACATGCCTCAGGACGACCCTTCCAATGATTTGCAGACCGGTGATGATGCCTCTGCATCTGTTGCGCCATCTATCCAGCAGCCAAAGGCATGTCCCGCAACCTCTGCTGCTCCCCGACACCCGCTAGGCGATATAGACGAGCCATCAGATTCGGTCATCAAGCGCATGCCTTCACCCGACGAGATAGGATGGGGTGCACCTACTCAGACCCAACACACGCCTATTCAGAGGAACCTCAAGAGGAAGCGGAGGAATTCTTCGCCAACTTCCGCCTCTCAGCGCGAGGCCAAAGGTGCACCGGTTCCGAATATAACGACCGAGACTCCTCGAGCAGAGCCCGGCCAAGCTTTGCTAGCCAAATATAGGAACGCATTCAACCAAGAAACCCCTAGCATGTCGCGCACTGCCGATCTCATAGGAGAGTCATCACCCCGCGATGGCTCCGTGAGTGGATTGCGAAGGTACTACAGCTGCTTTGAATGGTCCAGCACAAATACCCGAAGGAAAAGGCCAAGGACAAGCGGAATCTTCCGTGCACACTCAAATGCAAATGACAACAGGAACGCAGATGTAGCTGGTGCTCAACCCAAGGCGCGCAGAAATTGGCAAAGGAGTCTCGAGGAAATCAGCCAGATACTCGAAGAGCCAACGAGGCAGGACTCCAATGTCCCTTCCAGCTCTGAGCCGATGCCTGAATTACCTGCTTTGCAATCATCAGCTCCGCCGCCATCACCCTTGAACGGACGAGGCAATTCGCGAGAGCCTGACAAGCATGATCTACACCCAGAGAAAGCGGACAAGTTGGACCGCGACACGTTTATGCAGAATGACTCGGAAGACGAATTCGGCGATTCAGACTTCGATGACGACTTTCTGGAAGCGGCTGTTGCTGCGATCTGTAATACCCAGAAAGCACCGGAACTGGAGACGGAGGATGCTCATCACGAGACATCTGCCAAGCATGCAATGACACCTCCACAGCCCCGTACCCCGGAAAAGAAACCGCGGATCAAAGACTCTGACGACTTTGGGCTTGAAGGTCTCAGCGACAACGACTTTGCTGATGCGATCAAAGATGTGGACTCTCCGTTGTCCAGGCCGACAACAGCCCATGCGTCGGAACCACCACCACAGGACCAGGGTAGAAAGCCTGTGCAAGATGTTTGTGTTGCTCAAGATGATGATGATGACAAGGACTCGTTCGATGGTGGTGACTTTGACGATGAAGATTTCGAAGAGGCTGAAAAAGCAGCGACGCAGGCGGCGGTGTTTAGCGGGACATCTGTGCGTACATAATTCCCTCTTTCGTTAGAGTAGCATTGGCTGAGTTATTGGAGAGTGAGATCGACAGATGTGTCGGTAAGATTCAGCGTTATCTTGTCGTGGATATCGTAGAAGGCCAGTATAAAACTGGCAGGTGTATGACCCTACCCGAGAAGGTATTCATCTCGAGAAACTACTCGCTATGGACAAATGCTGACAGTCCGTAGGTCTTGGTGGTTGAGGAAGAGCAAACCAAAAAGGTCAAAGCCATTACTCTTCGCGAAGAGTGGTGCGACACTCGTTGTACCAAGGGCTCTTACGTCCACGTCATTGGTGCCTTCACGGCTGGCGGCCAGTGCACAGTAGATAATGGGCACAACATGATCATCCTCCATCCGGACCACCTCATCTCAGCCACGACAGTCGGAGACTCTTTCAGTTGCATGCGGAAAGCCGTATTGCAAGATCGCGTCAAAGCTACTAGTGATGCAAACGAGTCTGCAATGATCGGCACTATCCTGCACGAGATTTTCCAGGAGGCGTTGAAAACGAATCGGTGGGATCACGAATGGCTTCTTGATCTCATCCAGCGCACCATTCCCAGAAAGTTTGAGACAATTCTGGAGATTGGTATCACTGTCGAACACGTCATTGATCGCTTGGTCAGCAAGCTCCCACATATCCAGGCTTGGGCAAAGATGTTCGTCAAAGCTTCCCCAGGCGTAAGTTACCCGTGTCACCTCCGTCTCCTATATCTCAGCTGACATTGTACAGTCGGATGCAGTAGTTAGAGATCGAAATGGCAAGATGGCGCACATGAGCGTCAACAAGCTTCTGGAAGTCGAGGAGCACATCTGGTCGCCAATGTATGGACTCAAAGGCAACATCGATGCCTCTGTCCAAGTTCTCATGCGCGACGAATCCGGGGAGAAGACCCTCACTGTACCGCTTGAATTGAAGACCGGAAAAGCCGTCAACGTATCACACCAAGCCCAGACGGCGTTGTATACACTGTTGATGTCCGATCGATACGGTATGTTCATCGAAACCAACATGTCTGGAGCAAACACGCTGACAAGTATAGATATTGACATTACATACGGCGTTCTGTATTATCTGGAGAGTGCGGACACTAGCCGTGTTCCGGCAATTCGCAACGAAATTCGGCAGATGATTATCCAAAGGAACGAACTCGCATGCTACGTTCGGGAGCGATTGCAGCTTCCTCCTATGACAACCGACTCCCATCAGTGTAACAAATGCTATGCTCAAGAGACGTGTTTCCTGTACCACAGACTCGCGGAGGATGGCACGGGCGAGACGCTCGGAATGCCAGCGAAGCAAAAATTCGAAGAGCTAGTCCGGAATCTCAAAGTCCCGCACCAGGAATTTTTCCGGAAGTGGGACCTTCTTCTGACCAGAGAGGAGTCGCAGATGAAGAGGTTTTGTCGTGAGCTTTGGACAATGCTTAGCGATGAGCGTGAGAAGCTGGGAAGGTGTTTCGCGAACGTCGTGGTTGACCCTGGCTCGTTCAAATATTTACCCGAAGGCCAGAAGATCAACCAGTTCCAGTACAACCTCGTCAAGCACAATGCTCCTGTTGGGTTCTCTTTCGCAGAATCTCAGATTGCTGTTGGCGAGCCAATTGTCATCTCAGATGAGAAGGGTCATTTCGCCTTGGCTAACGGCTATGTTATCTCGGTTCGAAAGCGGTCGATCACGGTGGCCGTAGATAGGCGTCTCCACAACGCTCGCACCAGAGAGCCAGACTTCGATCCGGAGACCAGACAAGCTTTTGTGGGCCTTATGGATGTCACGGCTGGCATGGTTGCCTCGTCGAGGAATTACGGACGCGATGATGAACCGATTATCTACCGCCTGGACAAAGACGAGTTCAGTAACGGCATGGCCATGGTTCGAAACAACCTCATTCAGCTGATGAACGACAACGACTTCAGATCGATCTCTCTGCGCGCACTTGTTGTAGACGGGAAAGCTCCGACCTTTAGGCCAAGTCCAAGTGGATACTCGATCCAGTCGCAGTCGCAACATATGGTCATGAACTCAGACCAGGAGGCTGCGGTGGACAAGATATTCTCCGCACAAGACTACGCTCTCGTTTTGGGCATGCCAGGGACCGGAAAGACAACCACCATTGCACACATTATTCGATCTTTGGTGGCAAGAGGCAAGAGCGTTCTCTTGACGTCATATACACACACCGCTGTGGACAACATTTTGCTCAAGATTCGTAACGATGGCATTGGTATCTTGCGGCTCGGCGCTGCAACCAAAATCCACCCAGAAATTCATGAGTTTGCGACGGTGGCCGCGCACCCATCAAACACGTTGGAAGAACTGGAACGTACTTGGAAGGATCCTCCAGTCGTAGCGACCACTTGCCTGACCATCAATCACCCAATCTTCCGCCGTCGCCTGTTCGATTATTGCATAGTCGATGAGGCATCTCAGATCACCCTGCCTGTATGTCTGGGGCCCATTCGAATGGCCAAGCGATTCGTTTTAGTCGGAGACCATCACCAGCTGCCGCCGCTTGTTCAGAACAAAGAGGCTCAGGAGGGCGGACTCGACGTCAGCCTGTTCAAGCTATTGTCAGAAAGCCAACCCGACGCAGTCGTCAGCCTGGAGCATCAGTATCGCATGTGTGCAGATATTATGCTGCTTTCCAATACTCTCATCTACGACGGCCGCCTCAAATGTGGTAACGACTCGGTCGCCAGCCGTTCACTCAACGTACCGCATCTCGATGCCCTTCAGCGCTACCACACCTCTCATACTCACCGCCGTCGCTCCAATAACCCATTCCTTACGCCGCTCGATCCCGCCGTCGCTTGCACGGGCCCCGAACGAAGCAGCTGCTGGCTCGCCCACGCCATCTCACCTTCCAACAAGGTCGTCTTTCTCGACACGGACGGCCTCTCCCCCGCCTCGCAAGAGGCTCTTTCCGGGGGCAGCCGCATCGTCAACGAGCTCGAATGCACGCTGACGTACCAAGTCATCGAGTCGCTGGTCACGGCGGGCGTCGCCGCGTCGGAAATCGGCGTCATCACCTTCTACCGCTCGCAGCTCGCGCAGCTCCGGCACCGGCTGCGCCACCGCGCGCCGCAGCTCGAGCTGCACACGGCGGACAAGTTCCAGGGCCGCGACAAGGAGGTCGTCGTCGTGTCGTGCGTGCGCAGCAACGAGGCGAACAAGGTCGGCGACCTGCTGCGCGACTGGCGCCGCGTCAACGTCGCGGTGACGCGGGCGCGGAGCAAGCTCGTCGTCGTGGGGAGCGCGAGCACGCTGAGGGAGAGCGGCGAGGCGACGTTGAAGGGGCTGGTCGGGATTTGCGAAGAGAGGGGGTGGGTGAGGCGGTTGTGCCCCGGCGACGTCGAGGGCCACGTCTTTGACGACTCTCCGTGCGCCTTGTCCTCCTCCTCCTCTGCGTTGGAGTGTGGCGTGGGCACGGCCTCTCAGAAACAGACGCAGACGCAGACGACGGGTGTTTCTTCCACTGCCTTCACGACGATAGCGAGTCCGGTGAGGAGGAAACCGGGGAGTCCGAAAAGGGCGGCTGCGAGGAAGAACAGTCCGAAGAAGATGACCGGTGGCCCATTGAGGCAGAGGGATGCGAACGCGGTCGTCAAACAGCCGGCCATGGCCACGGGCAGTCCGACGAAGAAAGGGAGGGCGGCTTTGGGAGAGGGTGGTGGTGGGAATGCTGGCCGTAGTGGTGGCGGCGGGAGGCTGAAAGTTCCGCAGAAGAGGGGCCGGGTGGGGCAGAAGATGTTGTTGAGCAACAAGCCGGTGTTGAGGGATATCGTCAATGAGGTGTTGGACGAGCAGGCATGGGAGGAGGAGCGTGAAGGGTCAAGATAAAGAGATGGGTATGGGCTTGGGTCAGGTTTGGGCTGGTAGTGTGGGTGAGGTGTTTGGATGGGTAGGTGGGTGGGTCGGCGAGATTTTGGGCTGATTGTATTTTTCCCCATCCTTTCATTTTCCACGTCACATTGTCAGTGGGCAGTTTTTGGGGATTGGGGTCTTGCATGGGTACATCTTGGATATGAGATTGGGCAGGCAGGGAGCGGGTTATTCTGGGTACGGGCTCATGGTTTACGTCTTGGTTATTGCTTCCTCGTAGTCGTACCATACCGCGAATGGAGTTTTCTGCGATACTAGGCTCATGGTGTGTGGCTTGCTGCGCACCAGCTTGGGGCACCAGCGAGCTTAGTTTAAGATGGAGAGTGAGCTTGACTCAAAACAATACTGAGCGAGCTTGATGTAGTAGCTCTTGAGAGGCTGTTCCCTTCCTCGAAGACCGGAGCAAGTCCAGGCATTCAACGAAAGGAGAACTCGGGACCTTCCCTCATCGCTCTCCGGGGAAAAAACTCTTGTGCACTAAGAGAAAACCCCGACATGGGTCGTTGCGTGCCAAAGCCCCCATGCCTTTGTTACCCGCCCAAGCGCTTTGACATCCCGCAGAGCGCATCTGCGAGGAAAAGCAGGGAGGGAGGAGCTGTAGAGAAGAAAAGAGAGCGAAGGGCGGAAGTCGGGGGGTTTATATATTTTTTGGGAGCAGCAGTGCACGTATTTGGATCAGCTGGACGGGGTGCGACGCTAAACCCAAAATGGGTGGAGTGTAGGCGTGCGGGTGGTTGATCGGGCAGGCGCGCGGGTAGCGACTTCCTGATGCGGCATCACCTCGCGGCAACGGTGGAAGCTGGTGGAATCGTATCGGGGCCGCGCAGTTGGAGTGGGTGATGAAGCATTGGAGAAGTGACAGGAGGGCGGCCGGGTATATGGCTGGAGAGCTAGACCATACGGTGCCGGCACCTGGAGGCGAAACGGCTGCCATTGACGGACCAAACGAGCCAATCCGAGGTGAAGGGCGCAACGGCCGGCCAGGGCCCCTGGAGGCTGTGCGCTGTTGGCATCATCAGTGGAAACTGGGGTTATCCGCTGCACGTCATCCATGGCTCGTGCCGTCGCGCGTTGAGTCGATTCCTGGAGCCAATGGGCGTCGCTTACGTAGCCCGCGGGCCCGTCAATCTCCCGTACCGCTTTTCGCCGCACCACGAGCACGACAGCCATCTCCAATCCATTGCACTGCCTACGCGTCGCCCGTGACGAGCACCCACCATGAGCACCTTTGGCAGCCCTGGCGGCAGGGTCCAGGTCCAGAAGCCAATCCCGTAAGCCCACTCCCCCTTCCCGATAGAGCTGCGTCCGAAAGCTCACACCACGCCTCAAACCTCCAGACCGGAGCGCGGATCCTTCCCTCTCGATCACTTTGGTATGCTTGCTCCAAGCCTCCCCGCGACACTTGCCGCTTGTCTCTTGCGCGACCTTCTCTCGTTCGCCCGCGCCCCGTCATGCGACCGCCCACCGATGCAGAACACCCACAACGGAGGCTCTGGAATGTGCGCTGATGCATGAGATGCAGGCGAATGCAAGTCCGTCATGACCCAATACCTGCGCTGCATACGCGCCCACAAGGGGACCAACGACGACGAGTGTCGCCAGATCTCCAAGGCCTATCTGCAGTGCCGGATGGATCGGTGCGTACAGCAAGCCTCCTCCGCCTTGGCACCCTTGTCCATACGTCAGCCCACTGTTGCCCATCGAGGGCCATAGCAGGCGTTGTAATGCAGGAACACCTGCGCAGCACCATGGCTGGCTGAGACCTACTCACCACCCGTCTGCTATGCCCGATCTGCAAGCTCAGCCAGCCGCGCCCGCCTCCTCTTGCCATTCCACACGATCCCCCGCTGATCTTGGTCCTTGACAGCAACCTCATGGCGCCAGATGAGATGAAGAACCTCGGATACCACGACGACCCCAAGCCTGCGGCGCCCGAGCCACAAAGCAAGGGACCCGCACAACAGTAGCAGTGGACCCAAAGAAACGCACCCCAGACCGCCCCAAACGCCCGCGCATAGCAGCAGACACACGAAACACGACATGAACACCTTTGAACACATCACCGCCACAGACGTACGATAACGCCCCTGCATGATGGACCCAACCGCATCTCTCCGCGACCACACCACACACCCAATCTTCATCCCTCCGCTACCGATCCGCCGTCGTCGCGCATAACCGAACGAACACGTCGTACATTGCGCGCGCGCTCTCTGTCCCCGCCCCTCCTACCTAGATCAAGCTTCGTCCACACGGAACGAGCCGAGGGTTGCATGAACCGTCGGCGACGCATGTGCCACTGGCTTGTGCCGTGGGCCGCGCCGCTCCGCGCTACTCCGCGCTCTACTCCCCAATCCAGCAGACCCATCAGCGGCGCAAGCAAACATTGCGCATGAGCCACCTCTCCATCAATACTTCCCTTTCCTTCCCCATGAGAGTAGTGGCAAAAGCCTAGCGCAAGGCTAGCGCAAGGCACCGCCGCCAGCCCGTCCGATCCGCTCTACTAAGCCTCTCCCATCATCCATGTCAGCCAGTCAGTCAGAAAATAGCTTTTTTTTTTGCTTCTAAGAATAAAACAATTGGCACTCTCAACCAACACCGACGGACCCAACACGAGTAATTATGGGTCGATGGATTTTGCCGGGTGGCAGTGAAAGGGAAAAAAAAGAAAGGATGCCGATAGCCGAGTAAAGAACACGAGAAGAAAGAGTCAGCGAAGCAAGGGATGGATGGGTGGGGAGAGGGGCTATGCTGCCGATTTGCGCCACCTGCCTCATCGTCGTGTTCCTTCTCCCCGGAACCCTCCCCCTCAACCGTCAACCAAACTCTCTTTTGTTTGACAGGTCACTCGGCTTTTTCCCCTTTCACAAAACCAGTCAGAGACATGCCAAGATGGAAGTGAATGGAAGGGAAGGGAGGCAAAGTGGTGAGATAGAGTGAGAGAAGAAAGAAAGAAAACGTAAAAAAAGTAAAAGCAAGCAGCCCAAGTCATGATGGAAAAAGTGTTCGCGGTTGAGTGGTACAGAACCATATCACACACCATCATCATCAATCGTCATCGTCACCAACCCTCCAATATGTATGTATACATAGTAAAGACGATTCATTCCTCGGCCCAGGCCGAGGTGTTGCGAAAGCTTGTTTCCCGAGACATTATTCGGTAGACGTACCGAATTGCCTGCTGTTGCTCTGCTCTCTCTCTCTCTCTCTCTCTCTCTCCCTTTGTTGCCCACACTCCTACTCTCTGTGCGACATCGCGCACCACCCTTTGGAAAAACAAAGTCCGGCAGGAAGGGGGCTTCCGGCAGTATGCAATCTGAAGATCGTCTTTGCTGAAAGGGAAAAGGACGAAGAGATATGGAGCGAGTCGGAAAAAGAAAGGAATCGAGAAAAAAAAGAAAATTATCAAAAGGAATGTTATGCGGTCGCCATAGAACATTTCTCATTTCTTCCGGTGGGTGGGAGAGTAAACGAACGCTTCGCGAGGGGGGAGGAGAACTTTGTCCCTCTGCCTCCTTGTTGAAGTCTAGAAAGAAGCAAAAGGGGCAGAAGGTGTGTGTGATTGAAGGAAGTGCATCGTTGGAAAAAACAGCGGTGAGGTGAAAATGGTCCCGGATATCTGGTCATATCCCCGTTATCGACAGATATGCGGATATGGAGCTCGTGGTGGCGGTCGGGGTATTCCCGCCCTGGTGGGTGGAAGAAATCTGGTCACTCCCTTCTTGGCTTCCACTCGGAGCCTTTTCCGGAGGGAAGGGGTGAACACCCAAGCGTGCTTTTGACCCTGAATTCCAGCTTGTCAGTCGAGGTTATTCTTGGTTAGCGCTTTCAATTGCCTCGTCACTGGACATCACTTGTAGAAGAAGCACGGCGGACTTTGTATGAATGGTATGAAATCATGTGTGAGGGGATATTAGCTAGCGCAGCCAACAAACGCGGCCGGGCAGATGAAAGCATGAAACCAGTTGCAGCGGAAACCCAAACCAAAAGAAACGACATGCCGAGACCTATATGCTCGAACTGAAGAAAACGACCAAGTGTGCAAGAAATGCATCATGGTCCTGAAACTGAAAGATCATTCCCTGCGGCCAGGCTAAAATGCAGCCATCACCCCGAAGGTCTAATGTCTGTTTGCCGGTCCGCGTCGTCATCATGTTCAAATGGGCTGAGGTTGTAGGTGGTGGAATTGTTGCCGGGGTATGTATGGAACTGAAGCAGAAAGCAAAGCAATAAAGCCACAGGATATCATCTCATCGACCTTGTAAAATGGGAAAAATCTCCAAGCCACGAGAGCGCTTGGCTGGAGGAAGCTGCTGTTCAATCGTGGAAAACTCCGATGATCCGTAGAATGCCTCGCACGATGCCCGTAGAAACTCCGTGGAAGATGATGTTGTAACAAGAAGCAGAAGAGTGAAGGCAGAAAGCCGAAGGGTAGATAAAATCAATCGGAAACCGAACAAACGCCATCCGACAAATCCCAAAGGAAGAAAGGCCGGTGCATATCGCAACGATATTCGAACCTTGGGTCGCCGATGCCACTGGGTTGGACAAGAAGACCGTTCGATTCGATGCCGCTGCGATCGGGGTATCTCAAATTCTGCCGAAATCTGACGTACTCTAGATCTGATGGTGCACCATGTGTAAAGCTCAAATGAAAGAGATCAGAGCTCCATGCCAAACTCCTCTTCTTCCTTGAATGTCGGCTGTTGATTGGCCCAGAATCCCGGCTGCCCGGCACCAGAGTTGGCACCGCTACCACCAGATTGAATGGCTGGGCTTAGGCTCTGAGGAGAGATGGGGTTCTGAAGGGGCTCGCCGGCAATGTTGGTGTGCTTGGGGACCCGAAGGCCGCTGCCGGGACCGCGCGAGTAACGGAACGATTCCCAGTTGTTCTTCTCGACCGCCTCGATGAGCTCCGACTTCATGCGAAGCTCATCCTCGGAATACTCCATGGTTGCCTCGCCACCTAGACTCCGGATTTGCTCGTACAGCTGCTCCTCCTGCCTCAGCTTCATGTAAAGCATCCACATGAGGTCACGAGTCCAGCTGACGGAGCCGTTCAGAATATCCCCCTTGTTGGGACCCTTGTCCTTCTCGTCGAGCGGGAGGCCGGTGGTGATGTTGCCAGCAGCACGTCTGCCGTTAGGACCAGCCAAGAGCGACGTTGCCTGCGGTGGCGAAATGCCAGTGGCACTCATTGTGGGCGACAGAGGGCCGTTGTTGTGGATGTGCTTGCGGACCTTCTCGTCCTCAAGACGATGCTGGGGCACCAGCTTGGAAAGGTCCTGGATGCGCTCGTTGATGTTGTCTCTCCGACGACGCTCGACCATGTTGTGGCTTTCACGACGCCTGCGGCGCTTAGCCTCCTGGGTCTGGAAACCGGGGTTGCCATTGTTCTCAACCTTGGTAGGCAGCGAAGCGTGCTTTCCTGAGGCGAGAACATCGGCAATCTGTGCATGGTGCATTCCGGCCTGTTGAGGTGACACAATCGGAGAGTCGATCCAAGAACCGCCGCTGTTGGGGGTGTTGTCCCATTGGCCCGACATGCTCTTCTGGTGGCCGTGACTGGGGCGGCTGGCGTGGATAGGCTGCGCGGCCGGGAAGCTGCCCGAATCTGGGGTGCTGAGGTGAAGCCCAGCCATGGCGGGTGTCTTCGGCGTCATTGGACTACGTGAGTCAGACAGTTGTCTTTCGAGGCCCATCCTGGAATGCTGCCTAGCGGTCATCGCGAAAGAACCGTTGGGCATGCTTCCGACGCGGTGACCACCTTGCATGTTCTGGAAGTTCTCGTAGTTGAAGTTGTTGTTCATGAAGGGACTCTGGATCGGGGCGCCATCGGGTGTGTTGGAATACATGTTCATGTTGTTCTGGGTGTTCACGGGCACGGAACCGTTGGTCATTTGACCCTGGTAGTAGCCCTGCTGATGCTGCTGCTCATTGTGGCCATCGTTGTAATTGTGAAAGCCGGCGTTGTGGTTGTGGCTGGGCTCGTCCACAAGGTCACGCAGCTCGTCGTCGGCGATATTCGAGTTACCCAGGAAGCTGGACGACATGTTGTTGGAGCCGTATTGGTTGTTCATGATGAAGTTGTTGCCCATGGTGAGGTCATTGGGGTTGACGCCGTATGGCTGCCCGTTGTTGCTGAAGTGTTGCGACATGTCAAAGTCGCCGTGGAAGTTGGGGTTGAACTGATCGGGGTCCTCCTTGATGTAAGGAGCCGGCGAACCGGGGTGCGCCATGGCGGGGTCAATACCGGAGTCTGGCGAGTCGAATCGTAGGTCCGATTTGCAGTTTGGTTGCTTGTTGTAACCGCTGAAAGGTGGAAAGTGGGTAATCTTGGTGTCGGCTGGAGGGGTGGTCAGCGGGGGCTCTTATAGGGTGGGAGCCTGAGCGATCGCCCAATGCACAATAGGCGAAGATCACCGCCACAACAATAGCTGAATGCCTGGAGCGGCAACCGCACACCATCCCACATCCTTCCTCAAATGACGGAAGACACCGGGCCGCCAACACGCGCGGGCAACGCTTGGCGATGCAAATGAAATCAATGCTTGGGGGACTGCTCACCTATGATCATCACTGGATTGGTCAGATCTGACTTCTTTAGATGGAAGGTTGCGTGTCGGTCCCTTGACGCCCGGGTTTGCGAGGTCTGCAGCAGGACACTATGCGAACGGTGGTGGCAGGCAGCACGAGACTGTTGCGAGCGTAGCTTAAATGGCAACGTCGGTTTGCGGTTTGGTGAGGGTGCAGTGAGGCAAGCTAGGCGAGCATGGGCTTCGAATAGATTGTGAGGAACTGGCAAAGCTTGCAAATACCCTCACTGATCTCTCGAGCTTGCAAACGTCCTGCATGAAAAGCGTTAGCCTCGCATTGCTCCAGCCGTTTTTGCGGCACTTGGCAGCCTCTTTCGGCGCGGCCTGCACGCCTGGATGCCGTGGGATGTGATCGACGCACCTGTGCAATGCTTACAGTCGCTGTCGCTGACTGCGTGAGGAGGCCAGAAGTGCGCGGAACCCGTTTCGGAGGGGGTCCTGTCGGTGACAGATGCCGGTGGAGCAGCGGCCGAGCTGGGGCGAGGGAGAGGTGCTAAGGACCCTGTGCCTGCAGCCAGCGAGATGGATGGCGGGGCTACGGTGTCGCTTTTCGGGCGAGGAGGCTGCGAAAACGTGTTAGCTCGCCTGCTTGCATTGAGGGCAGCGTCCAGGGCGCCCAAGAGAGGAACGCGCATGGGGCGGTGGCGCGCGCCGCACAATGAGACAATGGCTCAGCAGCGCAGAAAAGCAGCGACTGCGGCGCGGGCCACCGTCTGGACCGTCCCAAAGCGTGCACAGCAGCAGAGGAAGCAGTCGCACAGGGTGGAAGCTTCATGCGCTGGACTGCTAAGGCTGAGGGCTGCCGATGGCGCCACCGTGGGCGTCTGGGGCGGGCAGCAGAGAACGCAGGGAGGACTCACTTGCGGGGAGAGGGCCGAGGCGTCGAGCTGCCTGGGCGAGTCGAGGGAGGAGAGGAGAGAGGGAGCGCAGAGGAGCGGTGGAGGCCACGAAGAAGCCGTCGGAAGCGTGCGGCGACGGATGTGCGGGCGGTGCAGCGCTTGCTCGTGCGGGCAAGTGCGTCGTTCGGCGGGCGGACAGCGGCTCAATGCCCTTTGCTGCCGTCGCCTCGGGTGGCGGGCGATGGGGGGAGAGGCGCGGAGGCCGTTCGGCGCAGAGCCTGTGGGACGTTGAAGGTGACGATGGCGGGGTCCCCGGGCGCTGCTCAGTTGAGGATCTCCAGCCGGGCCTCGCTGGTGCGAGGGTGCTAGGCGGCCTTTATTAAGCTGACGGGTCGCCTTTCCGAGCGGGCACACGGGCGGCCGGCTTCGGGCGTCAAGTCAAGGCTGACAGGAGTAAATTCACGTCGCCCGCCGAGAGCGCCGGAATTCGAGTTGGTGCGGCCGACGTCGAGGCGGTCAGACGTGGTGGGATGAGGCTCGCGCAGCGACTGGCCGCGGGGGGCTTAGGCTACCAGATTTGGTGGGCGGCGGCGGTGGGGGATGCTGGTCGCGGCGGCGAGGAATGCGCAACAGGAAAGCAGCGTTCACCGAGATCGAAGCACTGGTACGGGCGCGAGGATTGGCCCGAGGGGCGCGCGGCAGTTATATGGCTTCAATGCACTCGCCGCGGCGCGCGGTGCTGCCCGCGAGCGCGCAGCCACACCCCCTCCTGTGCTGTCTAGGGTGGATGGTCACGGAGCGGGCAGTCTCAGATCACCGCCAGGACGCGCAGTCAGTCGGGATGCGGATGATGCTATGATGAAGGCATCGCGCAAGTGACTCACGGAGCGCGCGCAAGCTGCCGCCCGGCGCGGCGGGCTGCTATCGCGGCAGTGCGCGCCCCCCAGCTCCCAGCACCGCGTCGCAGCCACAGCCTGGAGCGAGTGAGACACGCGCCTAAGCCCAAACCCGCGCCGATCGGCCCAGGCCGCAGACATCGCGAGCGCAGCACCGCGGCCTCAAAGAGCTGCCCGCGCTCCCTCTCTCCCTTTCCCACCACACCCTCCCGCAGCCTCTCTCACCGCCGCCCGCCGCCCAATCAGCGCCCGCGCCACGCTCCCGCCAGCGCCCACGCCGCCCCGCCGCCGTCCTTGCCAGCTGCGTGCCCGTTGCTGCCCCAGCCAAGTCGCACCCCGATCGAATCACACGTCTCCTCGCTGTCTGAGACCCTGCCAGACACCCTGGTCACTGGATACTCAACCTCTCGCCCTCCCAAGCGCAATCGCGGAGATCATCTGCACGCAATCAGCGCGATATTCGCCGCCTCCCGTCCGCGCTAGCCCGCTTCGCCGCGACCAGCCCGCCGCCAGACACACTCGCACCCTCCTCGGCCCTCTTCTATACGAGTGCCGCCGATCGGGTTGCACGCTTGAGGAAGCTGCTCCCAGCCAAGCTCCCGCCGCTGCCGTTCTGGTGCTCGATCAAACGGCCCCGGCGGCTTGATTCTGCACACCGCAACCATGGCGTCACAGAACTTTCGCGACTCCATGAACTCGCTCGGGTGGAGCCGGCGCGATCCCGACATGCCCGTGAGCACTGCCCAGACACCGCTCTGGGGCCGCCTCAACCCTTTTGGCAGCGGTGGATACGTGAGGCTGCCGACACACGAAGGCCCGGGAGCCCCGCTGCCCGCGCCGACGCGCCGTGAGGAGGAGGAGGGATGGCTTGCCCGTAAGTCTGCTCTGCCCTGCCGCCTGGCCGGCCCTGTCCTACCGTCTGCCCTGCCGTCCTCCGTCCAGCCATCTGCTAGCCGTCCAGCCATCCGGGAATCAGCGGCCTGTTGGACGGCGCTGCACCCTGCGCCGGGCAGATCTGTGTAAGAGGGGTGGCCCGGTGCAGTTCCTGCGTATTTGACCTCTACGCGTGCGTCAGGGTTGCATGAGCGGGTGCGACCTCTGCCAACCCTGAAAAGCGCGCGAGCAAAAAGAAAGAGTCTTCAGGCACTGGCTGACGCGTTCCGGGGACAGTGAGCCGATGGGACAGGATGCTCGTTTTTGGCGGCCTGAACCTTGCCGCCGCCGCCATGTTTGTCGTCTGCTTCGCCCTGATGCCTACTGGCGTCTTTTTGCTCAAGCCTAGGAAGTTTGCCATCCTGTAAGTGCACTTTGCCACCCCTCGTGTCTTCAGCGGCCTGTCCGCTTCGTATCCCGGGCCCGCTTTCATGCATTTTGACAGGCTGTAGCGGCTGCGCTGCAGCCGTGGCGACGTCTCTTACATGAGGACCGTCGTGAGCCACGTTCCCTTTCCGAGACATGGTCCTACCCCACCAGCGATCATGCGGGTGCGACCTGCGGTGCACTGCAGACGTCGCTACCTAATCTCAACTTCCCTCGAGCCCATGTTCCAATCATATCAGCTGGCAGTCCTGCAGGGTTCCGCAGCAGCTAACCGCTCGATCTTTCCTCAGGTGGACCATGGGCTCCGTGCTCTTCTTGGCCTCATGGGCGGTCATGATGGGCCCAATGCAGTATGGTGAGCAAGCCTCTGCACTCTTTCGGCCCGCCATCTTATCGGGCGCTGACCAAAGCTGCCAGTGCAACATCTTACCTCTGGACCTCGCCTGCCCTTCACTGCCGCCTACTTTGGCAGCATCGCACTGACGCTGTACTTTTCCCTTGGGGTAAGTCAGATTGCCTGTCACGCCCCCCCCCTGCAATCGATAAACCTGCTTTCCTACCCGTCCCCCCCTGTCGCCCCGACCACAGCCTCTGCAGTCTCCACCACCACCACCACCCACCCACCCACCCACCCTCCCCTCCCCCACGCCAGCCACCACATGCGATTGCTCGTGTTAACCTCCGGGGCGCGTGATTGACTGGTACAGCTACACTCGACCATCCTCACGCTCATCTCGGCGATCGTGCAGCTGGTTTGCCTGCTGTGGTATCTCGTCTCTTATTTTCCGATGGGATCGTCCGGCTTGCGCTTCGCTGCGCGCTTTGGCGGCAACCGAGTTGCTGCGTGGATGAACGATTAATTTGCCGTTTCGTATTGCCACTTGTTTACATACATAGACATGACGCGTATATACGCGTCTCTGGGTGTGCCACCGCGTCCAGTGCGCAGCCGCATACGCAGATGGGCCCAAAATGCCATGCACTTAGAGCCTTCCGAACGAGCCGCGACGCTACATCCAGGTCATCAGGCCCGGATTTCGCAGTGTAAGATTTTGGCTGAAGAAGCCACCTGTTGCCTCTGTGGCCCGGGGCCTGCCACCACGGTTCAGAGCAGTCATATGCGCCTCCGTTGCTTACTCACCCACGGTCTAGTTTCACCTGGAGCCAATCATGCAGCACGAGTTCCTACATATACTAATGCAAACAACGGCGACCTGCGTTGCGGATGCTACACCTCGAAGCCGAGCCAACCAGTCTCGTTCGCACGATTAGCGATACACCCCCTGGGCCGTGTCCTTGTGGCCAGCGTAGTAATCCCAGCGGCGTCGCTTAGGAGCCGGTGCAGACTTGGTTCAGTGTCGACGGCACTGTAACGACACGGCGGCACGTCGACCCGGAGTCGAAGCCTGGGTCCGCATGGACTTGGCGGATGCCTGATCGCTTTCGTGTGGACGAGAGACGCGGATTCCGCTGCTCCATCAGATGCCGTCTCTCCTCAATATCATGCAAACTGACCACGGTGCGAGAATGTGGAGGGGCGTGTAGGCTGTGCCATGGCTTGACTGCGGGCCAGAAACGCGCTGTGACAGGGCTTGCGGGCTTGCGCCTCACGCATCCGATGTTGAGCACGTTGCCAATAAGAGGTGATGGGCCACGGTGCTCGTCTGGCTCAGCCTTGTCAGCTCGGAGTGCACCGGCTCGCCTGCGGTACGGTGGGCAGCTCGTGGTATTTCCATATAGCATCCACCCTCTACAACCCTGGCTGCCACTGCCTCATGCTCACTCATTCCCATAGCGGCCACGAGCCTAGACCCTTGCCACTCTGCCTTGGATGTGAACCCTGCCGCTCGGTGAAGCGAGGAAGCCACTTCCCTACCGAGCCGCGCCCGCTTGACGGACGCTTTCACGAAGAGCATATCCCTGCGCCGCTGGCGGTCGGGCCGCGGAGGGGCACATGGAGAAAGCAGGCGGATATCCCTGTCACGTCTGTTCTAGCGCTTCCGCAGAATCACGCCGCCCAAGAAGGAGGGCGGCTTGGATCTCAACGACGCCTGAGTAAGGTCCGAGGAAACGCCTGGAGCACCGCCCTTCGCGGGCTGGCTACCTATGCAGCAAAGACAAATTGCGACAGTCACGATCAGCGCCGTCGTGCCGGCGGGCTCTTTGATCTGATCTCGAGACTCAGCTAGCGCCCGGCGTGCAGCCCAAGCTCGGAGAGACAGGAGGCACGCCCACCACACTCGGCGGCCTTTCTCTCGCGGCGCTCACACAGGCCTCGTCGACCCCAGCCCGCCGACGGTGGCTCGCCCCGACGCCCCTCAAACCGGCTGTGATGGACGGCGCCCACCCACAAGACCAAAAGAAGCCAGACAGGGGTGCACGCACGCACCCATCCAATCGCCGCCCTCATGCGCACACACCTCGTCCACCCTTGCGGCCAATCCCTACGCGTTTCACCCCTCCAACGCAGCGGCCGGAGCGGCGGTAGCCGGCAGCAATCTACATACCACACACGAGAACACCCCTCTACTCTCTCCTCGACCTCTGTCCAGGCGCGGGCGCATTCTGCTCGCGTTTGCGACCAGGGGTCGTGCAGGGCCGGGCCTGCTCGCTGCGGTCTCGCGTATTGCTGCCCTTGCCCACTGACCCCCCCATGTTCCCCGCATCCGCCGTCCGCTGCAGCGCGCGCATGGGCTGACGGCGGCTTGAGCGCGACGACGCACCCGGTGCCCGCGGCGCGACGCACATACCTACCTACACACTTCCATCCACATAATACCTACTTACTTACACAACTACAACACGCGTATGCGCAAAAAAAAAAAAAAACCGAGTCGCGCCCGGCGCGTCGGCGCGTCTTCGCTCTACCACCGTAAAAAATGACCACCACTGTTACCCACCCACACCCTCAGCTGAGCAAAGAGAGGAAAGGCCGCGACCACCGGAGTTCTCTCCTGACACACCGAGTGTAGAGGTACACACGCTTTTGGGTGCTGACTCTGACACCCCTCCCTCCCTCCCCCCCTCTCATCTCGAGCGGCGGCGGCGGCGGCGGCGGCGGCCGGGGCGCTTGAGGCGCCGCGCGCGGCTGCCGTCGTGAAGAAAGCAAAAAAACCATGATCCCAAAAAGCAATGTGTGGAAGGGATTCCCCACACTCCCCCCAGCCTGCACAATACAGTCAGCACCTACCAGGCTGACGGGCAAGCGGCTGGAGAAGGGGGGGGGAAAATACAGTGAGCAATAAAATAAAGGACGCCACGCATGATGAACAAAGCAAACGGAGAAAAAAACAAAGAGATCGGATCCTGCGCTAATTAACGAACCCGAACTTTATTGACTCAATAATAATAGTAGCATGAAGCAAACAAAATGCTGAGAGGAGGGCGGAAGCATGAGGCTTTCTAAGCCGCACTTGCCCACCACCGACGGGCCACGATGGGTGGTGAGTCGACGGTCGATGGTGGTAGTGGCGGACTCCACGTGCCCACTTCTCCCCGTCTCTCCCCGTCTTTCCCTCTTCCCCCCAGCCCCCCCTCCTCCGGGTAGACGACCTAGCCCCATACTCACACTCAGCATCACTAAGCTCCTTTCCCTCCTGACGCACGCACACTGCGTCAAACAGGTCTCTTTGCTAGCTCGCGGAGAGGACCGGTTCCGTCGTCTTTGATGCTCCTCCCCCGTGTAACCCTCCCTGGATGTTTTAGTGTTTGTGCTAAGCAAAGAGAAAGTAGAGAAGGGAAAAGAAGGCGGAAAAAAAAAAGAGAGAGGTCGGGATGATACACTCCATCCCATTCCGATGTTCTGCCCACCCCCCGGCTCGCTCTTCCGTCATCGCGCAGTTGATGCCTGCCTAGCTTTGCATGACTCAAGCTTGTCCTGCCGGGTTTCTGGTGTCACGTTCGGCGATACGAAAGCAGCAAAGTGGTACGGCAGTCTTCTGTGTATTTCAGAAAGTAGAAGATAGCCAACGGGCAGGGCAGGAGATGCGGAGGAGGTGCCGGGGGCGCGAGAGGCGTCTATCGGGAGATGGAGAGCACGACGACGACATGGGCAAACGACCCACAGCAGCAGCGACGGCAAAGACAATAAGGTTTGACAAGCCGAAGCGACGGCGAGCGGACATTTCCTCCCCAGCCGCGCCTCTGCGCAGAACGAACTGTGAAGGACAAGACAGGCAAGATTCTGACTGGGGAGGGGTCAGCACAGGATGGACGCGGGAGAGCGAGAGAGAGACCATCCTTGCACGACCAGACCGCTGCGGCACGCGCACTTTGGTGTGCGCAAGGTATGAGAGTAGAAGAACCGACGGCAAAGCTTCCATCCCCTTTCCGTAACCCTCAGGTGCGGGAAAGGTACGGCACACGCGTATCGCGCGCCCGCGCGCAGATGCGCGCTAAAGTGAGTGGGTGGACTAGACCGCGCCGCCTCTTCTTTCGAACAGGGCAGACCCGCGGTGGTGCCGCTAGGAAATCTTGTCATGACGACAAGGCAAATCGACACAGCCAGCTTGATCATCACTTTGCGAGCGGAGCAAGCGGGCGAACCACGGCCAACCGTTCGCCTGCCTCCGGATGATTTTCATTTCGCCGGGTTTGGCAATCTGCATGGAGCTCCTTCCTGTATACCGCCGATCATTTTACCCTCGACAGGATTAGGACGGCGGAACGTTTGGCTGCCCCGAAACCCTTCACGCCCTCACCCCATGCCGCAAACACCTGACTCATGTCCCTTGATGGGGGCTGTACATCACGACGGGGTACCACCACCACCATCCACCGCCATATTTTTACCACCAACTACCGCCTCTGACGGTGTGGGCGGTTTATTCCCAGGCGCCGCGCGCGGGGCTTGAACGAGGAAACCGGCTTGTGCGGCGCTGCTAGCTGGCTAGTGAAACGAAAGTTAAGCCTAGTCCCTTCGATGATCCTCCTTCCTTCGGATATTAGGAAAAGGGACAAGAGAGCTGACGGGGACCCCGATAAGCTCGGGACGTTACTTCTTTCTGATATCTCGTCGCCGCTTCCAGTGGGTGGCTTGCGAGCCGAGCATGGCGAAGTGGTATCAAGAAGAAGGGACGTTGGACTATCAATCCTCCTAGCGTCTTCCACCGTGCGCGCCGCGTGTATTGCTTTCGCATTCTTGCTTGCAGAAGGAGCGAGCGCCTTCGCCACCATGGGCGTGCGCAACGCGACCCATGACTCGTGGAGCTATTCTGGGACCCGGTTGGACCCTCATCGTCTTTCTTTCCCTTTTCTCTGGTGGTGCATTTTCTCGGTTCTTAGCATGGCGGCGCCTTGGCCGAGACTAGACTCAGTTATGGGGCGCCAAACCGCTTTGGGGAGCGTCCTTCGCCTTGGCTTGCGCAGCCGGGTGGCTGCAGAGCAGCTGGCGCTAAAACAAGTAGGCCCTGCGATGGGGTGGGGGGTGGCCAAAGACGCGACCGCAGGGGAAACAAACCTTTGGCGAACGGGAATACTTCCATTTGTGGACCCGTCCGAGGGATATGGCGGTGATGCTCAGAAGTGAAGTTGCTGGGGTTTCCGCTCATCTAACCATCTGCTGACGACGATGATGCTCTCATCAGTTCGATTCCTGGAGGCAAAGCGAGCAGTCCGCAACCCGTGGCTCGCCTCCCCGATCGACACCGGCAAAGTTTCCTCTTGCCCCAAACATGCGAGCGGAGGGTGTGGTCGGCGCTTTTGGCGAAGGGCAAATGTTTGGATGCGTCTCTCGTCTCTCCGCCTTGGCCCCCGAGTCACGCAGATGCAGATAGATGAGGGATGGTACACAGACGCACACGCACGTCCGCCTGGACGCTCTGGCTCGCTTTCTTTTTTGCCTCTGCGTTCTTTCGCGACCGCGCGCGGTCAGTTGGACACAGGGCTGACTGTGACTGACTGTGACAGCCCAACAGGGCGCTCACCTCGTGCCGGTGACGAAGGCACTCCCGCCAACAATAATCCACCCGTCGGCATGACTCCGTATCGGATGTGTTGGAAAATTAAGCGCCTGAGGTGGCGCACTAGAACGGCCCTCCTGATGGGATTTCCCTGATTCTCCATCACAGAGCGGACTCGAATTCTCAAATTTCTCGAGCGGCGAAGCCCGAAGCCGACAGCTCAGCCCTGTTTTTTTTTTTTCTTTTGTTGATGGTAGGCAGCCCCCCAACAAGGCTAGGTAGGAGGAGCAACAGCCACACATCAGCAAGGATCATGTACATATCGAACGGGGAAGACCGGAGACGGGACGAGGTAGTTCGACCAGCCACCACCCCTCTTGCCCAACTCACTCTCGTGCTCGGCCGTCTTTTTGCCGGGTCCAGAAAAAAAAAAACCACGACGCGCGGAGTGCGAAGGGCCAGGATGGCGGCTGGCGGCCCTCCCAAGCTTTCTGCACCGCGGCGGCGAAGGATACGAGGGACCCGCCGGCTCGGCGGCTGGGGCGACGTCAAAAGCGCATGGCAGGGCGTTTTTTACGGCAGTTAGCAGGGCGGGCGGCCGGGATGTGAGAGCGGTGGAGGGACTGGCCGGGGACGAGTCACAATGGCCAGTCAGGCGGCAGGGTGGGTGTTGGTGGATGTTCGAAAGCAGCGGTGTACGGTCATAAGGGCGATTAGCGGGCAGACGGAGGCCGTCTAGGCTGCTCACTAGAAGCATCTCAAGGCTGGCGGCGGCGGCGGACATGGCATGGCATGGCAGCCGCGCACCGCAGTCGGTGGTTCCAGTGGGCGGCGGACGAGGGCTGGCACGGCTCGAGAGGCGATTGGACGCGCAGGCGCTCGGCGGCGGACGGCGGGGGGGGGAACTGGGGCAGGCGCGGCTTGATGGCGCGCTCGCGCGGTCGGTCGGTCCACCCACCACACACCAGCAGCTGCGACGTGCGGATCTCATCAGTCGCAGTGGACTTGTCGCGGTTCGGCCCTTTAGCCTGTGCCCTGCGGCCGGCCATGCGCGTGCGTGCTGCAGCGAGGGGCCAGTGCGCGGCGGGCTCGGCGACACAGACGTCAGATCGTCGATCGCCGCGGGCGCTGCACGCTGCTGGCGGTGCTGGCGGAGCTGGCGGTGCGGACCCGGCGGGGCGCGTGCGGTGCCGTGGTGCTGCTGTCTCGCAGTCGCGGGCGCTGCGGCCGGCGGCGAGCTGCAGGCTGGGGAACTGGCCATCAGGCGTGCGGGCGTTTCGGACGGGCATGGGCGAGGAGGACATGGGCGCGGCGGGAGCAAGGGCAGCGGCACGGCGCACTGGCCTGTGGGGATAAGCCAGGCTGCCGGGCCGCACGTCACTGCGCGGCACTGCCTGCACCGCACTGCCTGCACCGCCTGCACCGCACCGCACTGCACCGCACCGCACCGCGCCGCGCCGCGCTCGTCTCCAGCCAGCGCTGCCGTGCAACCCCCGCGGCGCCGCCTCAACAATCGCTTTGTCTCGCGCGGCATGAAGAGGGTGTCCTGCGAGATGGGCCGGGAGATCTGTGTTTCAGCACCGCCAGATGCAATCTCTGTGTCGCCGCACCCGAAGCTTAGCCTGCGAGCCGTTGCGGCCATGTGAGCGCCCGCCCTCTGCTACCTACACCCGGCCTGCTGCTCCCCCACTCCAGCGCGCCTGCCTGCCGTGCGCCCTGGCCCGCCGCTCTTCACACAATTTTCCGAGGCGACGACAGGCGGTCTGACCGTCTGCCCGGCGCGTGTAGCGCTTCATCCCCACCGTAACGGCGGCCCGTCGACGCTTGGCGCAGACGATCCGTTTCGCCGCCGTTTGGCCTACCGGTCAACCACCGCGACCGCGCCCTTATCATGCGACTGATCCCAAAGGAGCGGTGAGACAGGACGCCCGAGGCCCATGTACGTCAGACTGAGTCCGGACGCGTGGGCGCTGCCGCGCTTCCACTTCGTACCAGCCGGATACCGTCTGCCTCACACCACCAACGCCTTGCCACTGCTCTAGTGGCGATGCCCGGTCTCGGGGGGGAGTGCCCGTTGATCACCACTGCCACCGCCGCAGCCCTCCGGAGTCCTGTCCAGACGCCCTCGATCAGCTCGAGGCGAGAGCAACTCCGTCCTCATGCCATATCAAACAAGTAGTGTAACCGCCGCTCAGGTGGAGACTTAAGTAATTAAAATGCCTGCGCTGGATATCATGGGCGCGCTAAGTCCGTGTGCGTGAGGCGAGCGGACATCTTCAAGTATGCAGAAGTGCAGGTGACGGTTGAAGCTCAGATCGAGGGCGGCGATGTCCATCCGACATGGTTCTCCGCATCCTCTTCGAGTAGTGGCATGTGCAAAGCCCACTGAGGGATAGCCGTGAGTTTAGCAATTCCATGCTGTCATCGGCGTTTGATGAGCTCTCTGAAGCAAATGCTGAAGCCAGCACGGACGTTCACTCCACTGCAATGTCCGAGGAAGTGCTTCGCATGTTTTGATGCAGTGGAAGCGTCGCTTTGGAACATTTGAAGCGAGTGACCAGACGTAGCCGTGAGCTTTCTAATCCCCCGACCGAGCACTGGAAGCAAATGTCCAAACATAAACGTAACTTTTTCAAGTCTTCTCAGGCGGACGGCGGAAGCAGATGTCCAGACGTAGATACAAGTTACAAGACTGAACATATGCACTCTTGCAACGTTACCCCGCTGCCTGTGGAATGAGATTAGTAGCAGCAGCGGAATTCAAGTTACGGACATGGCTAACAGACTGACCGTTGTCAAAGCTAGTCACCGGCCCTATCTGAGGTTCCTGTACTGAGAGTCGCGCCGATGTCTTTGATTGGCTTTCTCTGCTTGCTTACAAGGAGTTTTCCACATCCGCAAGTGGTTGCCTGGTGGTCGTCGTGAAAGTGATTGTGCCCCTTCCCAATTAGGCAATTTCGCTCTTCCATGCTGTTCGAAAGTGAGCAAACACACATCACCGTAGTAACAGACGTATATCTGGTTCCGTGTCGCTCGACATTCACTGCGTCTCGCTTAGCCCATATACAGTTTGTTTTCGCCCCCGGTCCTGATTTCTTCTTCTTCAGCGTCAACCAACCTGTTCCAAACCCACCCTAGATTCAGACCAAGAGCAACAGCAATAACCTCATGTCATCCACCGACCCCCTCCCCACCCCTTTCAGCAGCCAGTGGCGTGCGGGCCACTGGCAGGCATCCAACTACGCCAACCTGATGCGAGACCAGCGCTTGGCCCGCCTCAACGACATTCTAGACAAGGCCCACGACCACCACATGGCCGAGAAGACCAACAATCGGCCGGTGCTGGACTCTCTCCGGACTACAATGAACGCGCCGCCGTACGTCAGTGCGGCTTGGGTGGGAGAGCAGTTGGCAGCTGCTTCCCTGCCCAAGAAGAAAAACAAGAAGAAGGGCAAGAAGGGCAAGAAGAATAAGAAGAAGGGGGGTGTTGGTCTCGAGGCCGAAATGGAGAAGACCGAGTATTCGAACTGTGAGTCCGTTTCCCCAACACCATGGAAAGCATTGATACGAACATAGCCCGCTTCATGAAGTACATGAAGCTCTTAGTGTCTTCTCAGAAGGCACTGCCTCCTCTTTCTCCCAGCGAGACAAACTTCTTGCGGGAGGGCGTCATCGGCGACACGGCGCGCGCCATCACAGGTCTCGCCCACAGCAATGAGTACCCCATCAGCCACCGTATTGGTGACGCCGTGCCGGTGGCCCTCGTCAACATTCCGCAGGGCTCGACCATCTACCAAGAACAGCCCTGGATCACTCTTCGGCTCCCTCTCGACCCCTCGGTCATCATCGGGAAATACTGCGCCCTCTCCGCCGAAGACCAGGCCCTCTTCGATTCCTTGGGCCATAACGTCAGCGCCGACTTCATCGAGCGGCAGCTTCCCACGCTGAAAGACACGCACCCCGTTGCCCTCAACACGAACTCCAAGGAGCACGCCATCATCGCAACCTGGCTTACGCACCAGGATCCCGGACTACACATATGCAGCATTCCGACTACGTCCCGTAGAGACAGCAGGAGCATCTACCCCCATCTCCTTCAGCACGTCCGCACTTCATGCTCTCCCAATTGCCATCTGATCCGCGACGACCGCTACAACGGCCTAGTCCTCCGCTCCGCCCGCGCCATCCCCCGCGGTGAGCCCATCACTTACTGCCCGATCCCCGACTACATGCTCTTCACGCACGACGCACGTGCGGTCAAGCTCCACGAGACGAGAGGCCTTCCAAGCTGCAAGTGCGACCTCTGCTGCCCGCTGATCGCCCCTCCTCCTCTTGCATCGGGATCCACCACCACAACCACCCCGAGCAAGACCAAAGACAAGAACAACAAGGGCAAGGCCACGACCCCAACCCCATCCACAGCTGTTCGCGACAGCAGCAGCAGCAGCAGCGCCACCACCACCACCGTCAACCCCGACGCCATCCCCCTCATGCGCCGCATCGCCATCGAGACCCGCCGCCAGCAAACCGCCCACGCCTGGTCCGCATGGCGCGCCCTCCGCGACCCCTTCTGGTCCTCCTCCCCATCCTCCCCCTCATCCTCCCCCACCGCCTCCCCCCTCCCTCCCCCCACCCACAACCAGCACCCCTCCCCCCCCTCCCCCCAAACCATCGAATCCCTCGCCCTCCGCCTGGACAACCTCCTCAGCGATAACGACGCCGCCGCCACCGCCACCGCCGCCGACAACAACGAATCACCCTCGTCTTCCTCCTTTCCCACAGTCAGCCCCCTGCAAGCCTGGCTCCGCAGCGACGCCTCGCACGCGCTGCAAGACGCGGGCGACTGGCGCGGGGCGGCGGCGTGGGCGCGGCGCGAGCTCGAGGCGGACGCGGTGCTGTTGGGGGTCGGACACGAGGGGTGCCGGGCGACGCGGATGCGGGTGGTGCGGGTGGTGGAAGAGGGGGAGGTGGTGGGGAGGGTGAAAGGGGGGGTCTTGGCGAGGGGGAGGGAGAGGGAGAGGGAGAGGGAGAGGGTGGGGGAAAGGGGGGAAGAGGGGGGAGATGTGGTGGTGGCGAGGGGGTTGAGGGATGTTTTGGAGGAGGAGGGGGAGGAGGGGAGGGAGGACGAGGGGGAGGTGGTGAGGGGGTTGAGGGGGATTTTGAGGGAGATGGGATTCGGGGAGGATGATGGGGAGGAGATGGAGGCGAGTACTGGCATTGGGAAGGAGGAGGAGCGGGATAGGGGTGAACGTGTGGAGGAGGAGTAATAGATGGGAGAGGCGGTGGTGGGTGGAGAGCAGGAACATTCTCCATGTTTGATGGACATTTGCATCTATGTAGCCGTGGCTTAGCTTCCGACAACACTGCGCTTCATAGTCGGGATGCATATCTATTTGTTTTTCTCTGCCTGTGGGAGCTTGGCACTCCGTCTATCTCAGTTACTTTCCAAGGCTCTTGACTGCGTCATCTACGTCTTGCTCCAATACGTCCCATATGCTGGGCGCTTTGGGCTCCCAGCCGAGTACATCCTTCGCCCTTACTGCGGCGCTTCGTGCATTGCTCGCAAACATGTACCGCCCAACTAACGGAACGCCGACCGACTTCAACATGCCGTCCACGCGGTCGAGCGGCACCTGTTTCGGCTCCTTCTCCCCTATCAGCCCCTTCTCATATAGAATCCTCCCAACCGCCTGGGCCAGCTCGAACTGCGACGTTTCTTGAGTCGTGGCATGGTAGTATCCCTGCAAACGATAGCCATCAGCAACCACTCCCTCAAACGAACGTATCGGAAGACGGAAAGGAAAGAAAAAAAAGAGAAAAAAGAAAGACTCACCTCCCTCCCCCAAGCCTCCGTCGGGCCATCCCCACCGCCCTCCCCATCCTCCACCGCCTTCTCCACCAACCGCAAATACAAACCCATCAAATCCAGCAAATGCACCCAACCCCTCCGATTCTGGCCCTCGCCGACGAAAAAAGCCGCGCCGACCCCCTCCCCCCCCTCTTCACCACCACCACCACCACCACCCAAGATCTCCTTCACAAACCACGGCATATACGCGCTCGTCTTCCGCCCGACGCCCAGCCCCCGCCCGTAAATGTCCGGCGGCCGCACGACGGCGGTGCGGACTCGCACCCCAGCTTCGTCTCCGTCTTTTTCGTCCTCCTCCTCCTCTTCCCGCATCCACGCCTCCCGCACGATCCGCTCCGTCTCGCCATGCAGCGGGTCCTTCCATCCAGCACTGCCGGGCTCCGACACAGGGGGCGGGATGAAGACGTCCGTGTTGTCGGCGAGCGAGCGGTCCGAGTAGACGCGCGGGTTGAGGGAGCCGACAGGGACGGGCGGCGCCTGGAAGTCGGAGAGGAGGCCGGTGCCGGAGAGGTGGATGAGGTACTTGGTTTGCTTCTTCTTCTCCGTCTGCTGCTTCGCGGTGGCGGCGCCATCGCTACTACTGGCTGCTTTGAGCACCCGCAGCAGGGCGCGCAGCGAGGGCGCGTGGTCCGAGTTGCCCGTGTGGACGACGACGTCGGCGGCGGCGATGGCGGCGGAAGCGGTCGTCTCGAGGCTGTCGTAGTCGCCGCGGACGACGTGGGCGGCGGGGTAGAGGGCGGAGAAGGCGGCGGGTGGGGCGGAGCGCAGGAGCACCGTGTAGGTCCATTCGGGGTGGGCGGTGTAGAGGGTGTGGAAGACGCTGCCGCCGATGTAGCCGGTGGCACCGGTGCTGGGTGTCGGAGTGATCGTCATGTGAGCGGTGCTGTCTGGTCGTGAATTCGGAGAAAGGAGACGTACAGGAAGATTTTGGGGGCCATTGTTGGTTGGGATCGAATGGAGGGAGTTGGATTGGTGAGGAGGCTGGAGAGTTTAGGGAGTCAAGTGATTGGGTAAACGAAGGGCAGCTACGGATTCATTCGAGGTTTTGGAACCTGAGCTAGCAATTCTTATACGAATCATGATGCAAGGATGGATGGCGAGATGGCGAGATGTCGACACGATGGTGTGGCATTGCTTATTAATGCGGCGGCAGCCCTTGGCGCAAGGCTGGCCGTTGTTCGTCCGCGGTTGATAAGATGACGTTCTAGCGTCGAAAACACGTTCACAGGGGAGACGAAAGGGAAGAAGGCGAGCGGCGAATGGTTGGAGCAGCTCGTGCAGGCTGGCCCATGCACGATAACAGCAACAACACCAAGGGAGGCTCGCACGACATGCAGTAGCGCGTCGCAAGGGACCAGGGGACCAGGGGACCAGGGGACCGTCATCAGGCCACGGGTTGATGACGGGTCGCGGGGGAAGACGGGGGAAGACGGGGGAAGCCGCCAGCGCGACGGCACACGGCTGCACCACGCCGCATGCGGCAACGCGTCGAGCCACAGCCGCGCCGAGGAAACAACTTCGAACAGCGCAGCGCGGCGATGATGTGCGCAACTGCGCGACTGCCCGCCGCCGCACCGCGACTTGCATCTCCGCCACCGTCGCCCGCCGCCCGACCCACGCCTTCTGCGCGCCGTGAAAGCGGCGCCGGATGCTCGCCGACCCCTCCAGCAGCGTTTACCGCCGGTTTGCGCCCCGACCCGTCTGCTCAGGCTCATCGGACGTGCTGGACGCGCTCTGGACTGACGTGCGCAAGAGGCGTTCTCCCCTCCAACCGGCGCGGGGGCGGATGGCGGATGGCGGATGGCGGCTGGAGTGTGACGCTTGTGCTCCGTGAACACGTGGTCCGAGCGCGCTCTCCCCTCTGCGCTTAATACTTCTGCCTCACTGCTGCTCCTCCGAGACACGCCTTACTAACAATCGCAGGGCTGTCGCAGACTAACCAACTATGGCCGTGCACCGCTGGAATCATGAAGTTGAGTCAATTCATTCCATATCCTCCTCATTCCCCAACTATTTCCTCTCCCTGTATGTATACCTCTCTATACCTCCCACCCCAACATCCCCATCCCGCCCTCTTCCCCTTCCCTACTAGGGAATATACCTGAACCCCGGGTGCCGGTACCCCAGCGCCGCGACCTCCTCCTCGCTCTTCCCCTCGACGCGATGGTCCCTCCTGCCGCGCTCCCGCTGCCCGTTCTCCCAGACGACGTACGCCATGCCCGCGAGGGCGAGGAAAAACGCCGCCGCCTGCGCCCCGAGGTTGATCGAGTGCCCGATGGGGTAGCGCGGCGCGTCCGACGGGAGGTACGTCCACGTTGCCACCACGGCCCCGAGCGTGCCCACCGAGACGATGTAGCCGCTTGCTACCGCGCGGATGGCGGGGCCGGCCGCGTCTGATGGGGGTGTTAGTATTACCATCTCTTTTCCTTTCTTGTGCTCTCTTCGTTTGGTGTGGCTGTGAGAAGGGAAGGACGTGGAGAGAGAGAGAGAGAGAGAGACAACATACTGTTCAAGCCCCAAGACAAAAACGCCGGGCCACCGGGAAACACGCCAATGGTCACGAAGAACACAGCCATATACTTGATATTCGGACTGGGGCCGTCGGCACGCAGCACAGCGAAGCCAACGATACCCACAGGCGCGAACAGCGCAAGCCAGATGCCGCGGTGCCGCGTGCGATCCGACGCAAAGGCGACGGCGATGGCGACGACGCAGGCCAGCACGTACGGCGGCACCGTGTGCAGCTGCGCCTTGGTCGCCGTCCAGCCGAGGTCCGCCAGCAGCGTCGGCATGAACAGCGAGATGCTCTGCACCGTGATGTTGATGAGGAAGAAGCCGAGCGCGCACACGTTGTTGTTGATGTTGAGCACCGCCCGCCTGACGTGCTGCGCCGTCACCCGCTCGTTGACGGCGATCCCCTTGTGCTGGTCCAGCGCGAGCCGTTCCGCCGCGATGTACCGCTCGCGCTCTGTGAGGAAGGTGCATTCTTCCGGCTTGGTGGCCATCAGCCACGGGGAAGCGCCGCCGATGAGCAGCGTGGCGAGCCCTTCGAAGAAGAAGATGTTGCGCCAGGTGTGCATCGGAGTGGCGGCAACGCCCCACTCTGGGATGCGTCTGCTCTCATCATCAGTGATCCATGTCTCTGTCGTTGTTTCTGATCTACTCACGAGAGACCGGTCGCCAGGAGTCCGCCGAATGCGCCAGCCATGGATGCGGCCGAGACGAAGATGCCGATGCGGAAAAGAAGCTCCTGGCGGCGGTAAAAGCAGCTCAGATAAAAGGCGATACCCCTGAACAAAAGCACAGCCAGATCAGCCACACTTCTCCAACAGCACATCTTTGGATCGGAGGGCGCTGCTCACGGCATAGTGCCGCCTTCGAAGAGACCCAAGAAGGCGCGCGCAACCATCAGTTGCGAGAAGTTATGCACGAACGCCGTACACAGCGAGACGAGCCCAAAGCCGGCAACCAGGAAGGGAACTGTCAAAGGGAGATTCCATCAGCGGCCGACAGCGTTTACTGGTACGAAGCTGACGTGCAGCTGTGACAGGGGGGAAGGAGATGTTCGCTTACGCCACCAGCGAGGCCCGATTTTCTTGAGTACTATGTTGCTGGGAACCTCGACGCTGTGCAAGGTTAATTCGACGACACTCAGACTCCTGGGAGCGGAACATACAGCATGTAAGTGATGTAGAACACGGTCAAGGACCAGTTGAACTGGTATCCCACGAGCTGCAGATCCTTGGCCAAACCCTGGATGCGCGCATTGCTGGTTGCGGGTCAACTCTTCGTCCAAAGCGATGCAGGATGCAGTTTGTGCATGGCAGCAGAAGGGCTTACCCGATATTCGACCTGATCAGGACGTTAGTGAATGCTGTCGGGAAGAAGATCAACGCCGAGGAGCGATACGGCTTGAAACCAGAAGGAGAAGGAGACGTACCGATCCAGGAAGCATAGCAGGTACAACAGCGTGACCAGCGGGACCAGATGCCAGTCCATCTTCCGCCTCACCGCACGCTCCTCTTCTTCCGTCCATGCTGGTTCCAACGCCACCTCGCCCGACGACCTATCGCTCGGGAAGATGTTCTCGCCCTCCAAGAATTCTGGCTTTTCTGCCGACATGGTTGGCTACAGCCGCGAAAATGTGCTGTCGACTGCTGCCGCCGCCAGAGTCCTTGCCGGTAAGTTTTTTTTTTTGAAAAAAAAAGGAAAGAAAAAAAAGGCAGCGGCGCGGTTCAAAGGACGTCCAAGCCAACGTAACTCGCAACGTTACCGCTGGTGTGACGATCGCACCGACAGGACAAATTGACGACGGGAGTTGGAGGATGAGGAAGATGCGCGGAATTTCGGAGAAGAAACAGAATGGGTGCGGGGGATGGAGTCGCTTTTTCTGCGGCGGGCGACTGTATCAGAGAAGAGGGCGGCAGCGGGCTGCATTGACGGGGTAGTTAGCCGTGCCCTTGTAAATGATCCTCGTTGGCATGCGGCAGGACGGTGGGCTAGCTAGCGGTCAAGATCCCCTGCTTCCTTGGCTCCTTTTCGAGCAGGACCTTTGCGAGCGAGGACAAGACACACGAGTCCACGGCGAAAGAACTAAGTAGACTAAGTTTGCGGAGCAGAGTCGCGGCAGGTGTCAGCGGTGCCGGGGGCTTGCTTTTCAGTCAGTGTTGAGAAGTCAGTGGCAGCCAGCTACTGTGCAAATGGGCATTGGCAAGCGCCGCCATTGGATTCCCAAATGCTTGGACGCGGACACCTGCTCGTCACAAGCCAGCAGGAGGCAAGCTGGGCAGTGTCTGGCCGCTACCACCTTCCGAGGTCCGACTGCCAGCGTGGACTTATCCATTACTTGCGAGCGTTATTGTTCCAACAGTGCCGCCAGCCAAGATGCAAATGTGGCGGAATCCGGCAAAAAGGGTGCCAATGCTTGGGAGACAGGGTTGATGACTCTGTGTGTCGCAGCATGCTCGCTTGGCAGACCGTCCGCCGTCTGGAGGGAGCGCTACCACTGCCCCAGACGGCACAGGGAGGCGTCTGCAACGGCGCGAGATTCGCTGGCAGCTCCGCCGTGGTGAGCGAAGCGCAGTTGCCGGGCGAGGGCAGATTGCGGGGAAAGAGGTGGGGCACGCGGAGCTTCCCCGGACGGAGGGCAAATCTAAAGCCGGCTGCGCACGTTGTCCAGGTCTCCGTTAAGCTGGCCGTACGCTGTATACCGTGAAAAGTCCTGGTCGGAGACAAAGTGACGGTAAACGTTTCTGTTGGCCTCGCTCGCTTGGGCCTGCCTGTCGGGTCGTTCTCGACCATTGAGATCGCGCGGGGAACTGCTGACCGCTGCAACAAATCCATGTCTTGATCGCCAAAAAAGAAAAGAAAAAAAAAGTCTGCAACATGTCGAATATACGCTTATAGGAAGTGCACTATGTAAGGGATAAGTGCGAGGTCCACGAGCATTGCGTCATATGCGCCAGGAGCAACTGCTTCCGCCGCCGCTGCCAACGAATCACTCATCACGCAGGAACCTCCGCTTTGGCCTATTCATTCCTTGGTATACTGTACACGATCCGAGTAGAAACGCAGCCAGCACGCATCCCGATCAGAACAACACCATCCAAACGGGCAGCTATGTGCAAGATGAATCTCACCGGAGAGCTTCATAAATGGCCCAGTCAATCTTTTTACGCGCCCTTGAACGCCGACAAAGCCTCCCCCCCCCAAAACACGCCCGTGTCTTATGCATCGCTGGACAACCAAAAGAAAAACCCAACAAGGCCGTCATCCCGTTTCATCGTGCAGCATCCACCACCCCCTCCTCTTCCACCTTCGCGTCCGCAGTAGTATAATTTCATGCAGCTCACCGCAGCAGCAGCCGCAGCAGCAGCAGCAGCATCAGCTCATCGGAGCCACGCCATCCACCGCCACTGCCGCCCAGCCCAGCCCAGCCCAGCCCTCACACCATCATCATCATCATCACCGCGCAAACGCCTGCTGTCCCGCCTGCGCCTGCTGCTGCTGCAGCATCTGAAACCTCCTCGCATCCTCCAACTGGTCCTGAAACCGGGCATACTCGCTCGACCACACGCCGGCCCAGTAGCGGCCCCACACGGCGAGGTCCTGCGCGGCGCCCTCGACGCCGCGGCTCCACACGAAGAGGCCGACGACGACGACCGTGGCCCAGAAGACGAGCTTGACGGCGAGCGAGATCCAGAAGACGACGGCGCGGTAGAGGATGTTGACGATCTTGAGCGACACGAGCAGCACGATGACGAGCAGCGTGATGGACGCGATGTCCGGGTTCTTGGAGACGTGGTCGATCAGTGGCACCAGGTGCCGGTGCAGCGTCGCCATCATCGACGAGAGGGGGGCGAGGAGCGAGGATGGGATGCTGCTGCTACTACCGTCGCCATTGTTGTGGTGTGTGAGCAGGTAGGCGGCCCAGTCTGTTTACCGTCGGCGGGAAAGCGTGCCGCAGGTTAGTTGCCGGAGTCTCCCGCCGTGTTGGGGAGGGGGGGATGGGACACGTGTGGTGTTTGTGGGAGAGAGTTGCGGCTTGCCTTGAACGACGTCCATGATGAAGAAGCGTGGGTTTGCGTTGTTTTCGAAGGGGGTAGTGCGGCGGGCGGGCGGGCGGTAGGTTGCGCGCCAGTGGCGTCAGCGGGGGGAGGAATCCGGGTGCCGTTGCGTTGCCGTTGGAAAGCCGGGTGCCCCGCGGTCGGACGTTGTGTGGTTCTTGCGAAGAGTAGCAGCTGGGCGGGTGTCTGTGTGTTTGGCGGTGTGGTTGCGTTGTTTGTGTGTTGGTGGCTCGGGGGTGGTTGATCTGGGATCGGCGGTGGAGCTTCCGCGCGTGAACCCTTTGATTCTCGTGCCACCCCCCTTCGCTGTCCCTTCGCGAACAAACCCAACCACCGGTCTGGCGGTCTTGGCGTCCGAGCGCGAAAGCGCGAGCTCAGCCGGAACCGATCGTCTCTCTGTCAAGCGGCCACCGACGTCAGCGAAGGTCGACATCAAGCCGGCAGTGCTGCTCTGGAATTTTGCAGCTTTTTTGGCGACGTGTGCGAGGTCTAGACCTGTGTATGCACATGTAGCTGCGCAGGCTGGCTGCCAATGCCTGCCCCGTTTATCCGCCTTCCTAATGCGGCAATCCCCCTTTCCCCGCCAGGAAACAACGCACACGCACCACGTCAAACAAAAAGAAAAAAAAGGAAACAACAAATCAAGCAGCAAAAGCACGACGACATGCTGCGCCGTAAACAATGCCAATCAACCATCATCGGTTGACGTTTCATCTAGACTGCGCTCTCTGGCAGCCACGCCGCCAATGCCTAGGAGGCCCGTTGTCGAAACAACAACAGCGAAAGTGGAGCTGGCTGGCGCTTACATAAGCCCCTGGCGACGATGATCCCGATTGTTTTGCTGCATCTCTCTCATCAGAGATGCAATCGCGGCTCGACAGCCCGGGCGGACGATGATGCATAGCGAAATGAAACAAGGACCGCCGATGCGTCCAATCCCGCCCGCGTCGAGCCCACCCATGCTCTCTGCTGCCACTCCTCACTCGCTCGCTTGATCTACCCGTTCCCCGTCATCGACGAGCCCCCCCCGGGACCACAGCGAAAGGAGACGACCGACGTGATGCGGCTGGGGTGCTGGTGCAGCTTTAGGATGACGGATCGAGAAGGCAGCGGCCGATTTCTGTTAGCTGGACGCGTCTTGCGATCGGCATTCGACTCGATGAGGGTAGCGCCACACGCCCGCCTGTCGCTCATACACAGCATCCGTGCCCACGGAGCTAGATACCATAGAGGGGAGAGAGAGAGATAGGAACGGCCGAAGAGCCGCAGTATTGTTGACGACTGCGCATGTATCCGTCACCTGTTGGCAGATCTGCCTTCAGAGTGTAGGTCACGAGCTCCGAGTGAGATCCTC